>NC_081518.1:45485013-45505013 GCF_030273125.1 Centropristis striata | reverse complement strand
GAGGGTGAACTGGGAACGTCTAGCGGAGGCCCCTGTCTGCAGGGTCTTCAACTCACACCTCCGGAAGAATTTCTCCAACATCCCGGGTGAGGTTGGGGACATGGAGTCCGAATGGGCCATGTTCAAAGCCTCAATTGTTGATGCGGCTGGTAGGAGCTGTGGCCTGAAGGCCGTCAGTGCCTGTCGTGGCGGCAACCCAAGAACAGTCAAGCTGAAGAAAGAGGCCTTTCGGTCTTGGCTGGCCGAGGGGTCTCTGGAATCAGGAGACAGGTACCGTTCGGCCAGAAGGGCTGCAGCTGCGGCAGTCGCTGAAGCAAAAACTCGGGTATGGGAGGAATTCGGGGAGGCCATGGAGGAGGACTTTCGGTCGGCCTCAAAGAGGTTCTGGAAAACCGTCGGGCATCTCAGGAAGGGAAAGCAGGGCTTGTCCCAAGCTGTGTTCAGCGGGGGCGGAGACCTGCTGACCCGACCTGTGGATGTCCTCAGACGGTGGAAAGAACACTTTGAGGAACTCCTTAATCCAGCCAACACGTCCTCTGTAGAGGAGGCAGAGTCTGAAGACTCAGGGGAAGACTCATCAGTATCCCTGGCAGAGGTGACCTAGGTAGTCAAACAGCTACCTGGCGGCAAGGCGCCAGGGTTGGATGAGATTCGCCCTGAGATGCTGAAGGCTCTGGACACTGTTGGGCTGTCATGGTTGACACGCCTCTTCAGTGTCGCGTGGAGGTCTGGGACAGTGCCACTGGAGTGGCAGACTGGGGTGGTGGTTCCCATTTTCAAAAAGGGACTGGAGGGTGTGTTCCAATTACCGTGGAATCACCCTCCTCAGCCTCCCCGGAAAAGTCTACTCCAGGGTGCTGGAAAGGAGGCTCCGGCCGATTGTCGAACCTCGGATTCAGGAGGAACAATGCGGCTTCCGTCCTGGCTGTGGAACAACGGACCAGCTCTTTATCCTTGCGAGACTTCTGGAGGGGGCATGGGAGTTTGCCCATCCAGTCTCCATGTGTTTTGTGGACTTGGAGAAGGCCTACGACCATGTCCCTCGGGGAGTCTTGTGGGGGGTACTGCGGGAATATGGGGCACCAGGCTCGTTTCTACGAGCTATCCAGTCCCTATATAACCAAAGTGAGAGCTGTGTCCGCATACTCGGCACAACGTCAAACACGTTCCCAGTGGGTGTTGGCCTCCGCCAGGGTTGCCCCTTGTCTCCGATTCTGTTTGTGGTTTTCATGGATCTCAAGGCGCAGCCGGGGGGAGGAAGGGATTCGGTTTGGTGACCTTAGAATTACATCTCTGCTTTTTGCAGATGATGTGGTTCTTTTGGCTTCATCAAGCCGGGACCTCCAGCACTCGTTGGGGCGGTTTGCAGCCGAGTGCGAATCGGTTGGGATGAGAGTCAGCACCTCCAAGTCTGAGGCCATGGTTCTCTGCCGGAAAACGGTGGACTGCCCCCTCTGGGTGGGGAGAGAGGTACTGCCTCAAGCGAAGGAGTTCAAGTATCTCTGGGTCTTGTTCATGAGTGAGGGTAGAATGGAGCGTGAGATGGACAGGCGGTTTGGTGCAGCGTCAGCAGTGATGCGGGCGTTGTACCGGACCGTCGTGGTGAAGAAGGAGCTGAGCCTGAAGGCAAAGCTCTCGATTTACCGCTCCATCTACGTTCCAACCCTCACCTATGGTCATGAGCTTTGGGTAGTGACCGAAAGAGCAAGATCGCGGATACAAGCGGCTGAAATGAGCTTCCTCCGTAGGGTGGCTGGGCTCAGCCTTAGAGATAGGGGGAGGAGCTCAGACATCCGGAGGGAGCTCGGAGTAGAGTCGCTGCTCCTTCACGTCGAAAGGAGCCAGTTGAAGTGGTTTGGGCATCTGGTAAGGATCCTCCCGGGCGCCTCCTGTTAGAGGAGTTCCGGGCACGTCCAACTGGTAGGAGGCCCCGGGGAAGACCCAGAACACGGTGGAGGGATTATATCTCTCTCCTGGCCTGGGAACGCCTCGGGGTCCCCCAGGAGGAGCTGGATTAAACTCTTATGAGATAGTTTTGTTGTTATCATTATATTTGTCCAAAAAATGTACCTTTAGTTGTACCAGGCATTGAAATGAACATTAAATCGAAGAGAACAAGGGTGGTATAATATTTTTTTTCCATGACTGTATGAAGTGCACATCATTCATCTTTATTGGGAAATCTGATTAATGGATTTGGAAATCAAAGCACCAATTACTGCATTACATTGAATTGAATTTTTTTTTACCTGATTATTTGTATTGAAAACAATGTCTACATATTATTTAAGTCCTGAACATCCATCCATACAATCACAATCTGGTAATAATAGTCTAAGTAAATAAATTATCCGTAGAACCTGCTATTTATCTACTTTAAAAAGAAATAATGGACTGTGACTGATTTGTCACATTTGTCACTGTTGTGTGAGACAGTTAAACATTTTTTGTGCTGATCAAGTTTTTCTTAATAAAATAGTCAAAATGTGTCCAGAAAAAGCAACATCGCCGTTTGTGTAAACAAAGTAAAACAGTTATTGCTGGATATCTTCTTGTAATTTGCACACATTTCTGCCCACACACACACACACATACAGGTCCTTGTAGCTCCATGCAGGCATGCAGGTTCATGTGTAACCTTCACAAACAGAGGAAGACTCCGCCTCAGCCGGCTCTGTATTCATGATGCTGTCAGACAGACAGATTACTGCTCTTAACCTGCTTTTGAACCCAGCGTGCCACACAAAAGCCAGCTGTGCGCCTTCACACCAGTGCAAACACGTATTCACATTAATGCTACTTTATTCGCTGTCATTACTTCACAAGTGAATGAAGGACACATTTGTTTTGAGTCAGCATTAAGTTCATATACCACTCACACTGAAAACGGGCTGGATTAGAAAAAGTCAACAGCTCAGTGAAGGTATACATAGTTGAAAGAGGAAAAGCATCATCATCATGTGTCGATTAGCTCCACAGCCCTGGGAAAGCAAATACGGTTAAAACAACAACAAAAAACTCAAATTGAGCAACGTGGGACGAGTATCACACAGTTGAACACAATGTTCCTGTGTTTTACAATTCAAATGTGCTTCATGTGCTGCGTTTTCGCCTCAGATTGTAAGAGAAACAGAGAAGATCGCTGAGTTCTTACACATTCTCAGACTAGATTTATGATTTATAGTAATCTTCACATATAAATGTGAACTAGACTCTACAGTCATGTGAGCAGCTCTGTGAGGCTCTAATTTTTTTAAAAATACACAATGACATTGCCTACATGTTTTTTGTGTTTTTTAGTGCGTTGTATGCACACAAATGATAGAGAAACAGTTGTTGCCAATGAAAATCTTAGATCTCCCTGCCATACTTAAATAAGCAAAAAATCTTACAAGTGACAAAATGATAATCTAAAACATAAAATAGTGCAAATTAGAATATAAAGATTGGATATAAGCCGAGACTTCATATAAAGATAAGATAAGTGAACCCAAACCATCTCTATCGCCCCCTGGTGGCTGGCTGCGGTACATGTTCTAAATCCATCTACAAGTTGAAATTAAATATAAGATCAAATTCATTTTTTTCCCAAAGAAGATTTTTTGTCATTTTAAGAAGTTTAAGTGGATGTAGAGGCTGAAACTCGATACTGCGGCTCCACTCTTTGTGTGGATTCTAACTCACAATTACATCAATAGAGCAAGATGGCAGCGCCCATAACTGGGATATTTTGGCTTCACTTCTGTCCAGTGGGAGCATCTGGAGAAGTGACATCAGTTTTTGTATACATTCTGTGAATAGAACATGCAGTATTGTACCAAAGTTTTATGCAGGTGTGAAAAAATGCTGTAACATAAGAATGCTTTCAAAAATAGAAATGTTATTGGTTTATTTTTATTAATTAACAAAATGCAAAGTGAGTGAACAGAAGAAAAATCTAAATCGAATCAATATTTGAACCTTTGACCTTCAAACCAGCATCAATTCTTCTAGGCATTTTTTCACACCTGCCGAAGACTTTGCACAGTACTGTATATAAAATAAAATAAAAGTAATATAAATGAGGGTTAGACAGGTGTATAGCAATAGCAAAATTAATAAACTGAAAAGGAATGTAATTAATGCACAATGACAAGTAATAAATATATATGCAGATATGTAAACCGGTTGTAAAACACTAAGCAAAAGTATAAGTATAAAAACTATAAAGGCATGATACCTAATGTAAATCTGTGCACACTGTTCACAGCAGATCTTACAAAAAAAGGTCTTCTGCTTAATGCTGTGAGAGTCACAGTCACTGTTTTAAACTTGTTAAACATTAAACATGGCTGTTTTAAACTGGTGAAAGTTGTGAAGTTTAGGCACTAAAACTACTTGTTTAAGGTTTGGAAACAAGAACAGGGTTAGGGTTAAAATATTGCTTCCATATGTAATTTTTACGTCTCTTGATTTGGTTTGAATGTCGAAACAAAATTTAATGACAATCCACCCAATATTCATTGAGATATTTCTGTCCGGCTGAAAACCAAACACGTATGGGATGTATGGATGGATATTAATTTTAATACTTTGTGATAAGTAATATAGGAAAATGATTCCAATGGTTATTATTCCTAGTTTGATTGTAGTGACTTTGATGCCCTTCATATGGGGCATTATTACTTAAATTGGTGCATAATCCAAATTTGTAATGTTTAAACACTGAGCAGTAAGTGACAACCGTCTTTCATCAAAACCTTGTGATGTAAATAAATAATAAATAATAATATGTAAATAATGATGTAAGTTTAAATATTGATGTAGAACCTAAACAGTGAAGCTGAAGTCACTGACAGCAGGAAACTGTTTCCTCGTCAGAGCGTCTCCTGCAGGAGGAGGGAGACGCTCTGACCTCCCACCTCCTCGGAGCGCCTCCCTCCTCCTGCAGGAGACGCTCCTGCAGGAGCAGGGAGAAGGGAAGGGAGAAGAGAAGGGAGGCGCTCCGAGGAGGTGGGGGGGTTTCATTAGAGCGAGTGCCTGCGTCCCCCTCTGGTCTCCTGCTCCGTATTACTACTAGCTGCCAGAGGTTAACTGGCCTGATAAATGGGATCACACACACACACACACATTCACACACACACACACACACACACACACACACACACACACCTGTGTTGTGTGTGTGAATGACTATGATGCAACAATGGGAGAAGATGCAGATATTGAAACAGGACGTGGCTTATTCACTATTCTGACACAAACACTCACTGGAACAGCAACATCCAGTTTTGCAGGAGTCTTATTCATCCTTAAACGATCACTTTTATACTTTTATACATACAGTACTTTTATACACACAGTACTTTTATACACACAGTACTTTTATACATACAGTACTTTAATACATACAGTACTGTGTAAAAGTTTCAGGCAGGTGTGAAAAAAACCTGGAAGAATTGATGCTGGTTTGAAAGCAATATGTGGTCACACCAAATATTGATTTGATTTAGATTTTTCTTCTGTTCACTCACTTTGCATTTTGTTAATTGATAAAAAATAAACCAAACATTACTATTTTTGAAAGCATTCTTATTTTACAGCAATTTTTTTCACACCTGCCTGAAACTTTTGCACAGAACTGAACATCTATCACGTTAGATTGAGGTTTTCTTTTTCTTCTATCCCTCGTTCAGCAATACTGAAGGCACTGATCACTACCTCCACACAGAATACATGCACCACTATTGGATGGATTCATGTTCTCCAGAGGATTAATCATATTGCATAAAAGGAACTCTGACCATTCCTTTAGCACCATGTTTTGTTTTTTACCTTTAGTGAAATATCTGATATAACTGATGAATAGCTATAGATAGATAAATAACTGATGAATAGATCAGAGTTACTCCAGACTTTCAGTCTATTCATAAAAGACGTTTGGGTCTCACATCTCACATCTACTTCAACCAGATCACTGACAAGTCACTTTCTGTTTTCACTCTTTGTCCTGTCCTGAACATTCTGACGCCTCCACCGCTTTGAGTCCCCGCAACTCACTCTCACAAGACCTGCCAACATAGATAGCGATAGTTTTACCCAAAATCCTGCAAGATTTGGAAACAGCGAGAGTTGTTTCAAACGACGTCATGACATTTACAAACATCTTGGCTAACTAATTTTCATGATGCTGAATGTGATTAGCTAGTGATGGCGAGATGAAGCCTCATGAAGCCTCATGAAGCTTTCCATCCGATCGTGTCACATGGGCCGAAGCTTCACGCTGCTTCATCTGCTCTACTGCGCCACCAAGTGGACAATTAATGTAAAACAGGCCGAGAGATTATTTCCCATGGCTTTAGTGTGAGAAGCTTTGAATTGAATAAATGAATGAATGATGCTTGTGATGCCAATACATAAATCATTCACTATTATGATACCTATCATGATACTTATTAATATGGCGTCCCTCTTATTGGGGAGAGGGTTGTGATGTGACTTTGCTTGTTACTTGGTTTTTGTGAATGTGTTTGTGACACTGGGGACAATATGTAACATGTAAAATAGGACAACTATTACTATCTCTCTAATATACATTTTTATTTAAAAACAGAAATGCCATCGTTTTTGGCTCCTCCACTAAGTGAAGCAAGCCTCGATACGCACGAAACGCCCCTCCATTACTCCACACACGCTTCTCGTAACATCACTACTGTTAGCTGTGTAAAAATATAATGTTGCAAAATAGAATATAAAAACATAATCTTTAACGTTCACAGCACTTCCAAAAGAGCAGCAAAAAGAAAGAAAAGCAACCACACACTTCTGAGACAGGAAGTGTACATCATTCCATACACTTGTGTCTTTGCTTTAACACACTACGATCAGGAAGGTTTTGACAGGTTTTCCCTATTATTGTGATATTTTGCATGGTGATACACAAATGCCAAGTAGCTATACTGTGTTATGTTATAATGTTAATTATAAATATTGCAAATACAAATAATTATTGGGATATTTAAAAAAAAAACGTTTTTTCAGTTCCTTTGATGGTGCTGTGTTAGTTTTTATGTTTTACAGTAATTTCCCAGTATTTGAAGGGGCTGCATCACTTTTCTGCACAAGTTTCACTGTTCAGAATACCTGCACAGGTTTGCATTCAGTCAAGTAGGACTGTGTGTTGGAGGTTTCATAGACAGTTAAATTTGTCGGGTGGATGCAACATTATTACAGATTTAAATGAAAGTCTTGGTTACTGTTGGTGACACGTAAAAGCATCATGTGTGTATATATATATATATATATATATATATAAGTATATAATTAATATATATAATATAAGTATATATATATATATATATATTTATATATATATATATAAATATATACTTATATATATATATAAGTATATATATATATATATTTATATATATATATATAAATATATATATATATATATATATATATATATATATATATATATATATGCGCACGGGCAAGGCACGAAATCCCTAAATATGTGTCGTTTTCAGCTGATGTAGTAATGACACATGGTTATTGGGGGGAGGACCAGCATGGCTTTGGACTCTGGAGACTTGTTATTTAGCACTCTAGGTCTTTGCTAAACCTAACAGAAACCACAGTGATGTAAAAGATACAAAGTAATTTACATGTTATAGTTTGTTTACTGCTTGTCTTTGCCACCATGACTATCAGCGTCTGAAACTAAAGGCCAGGTATCTTCTACTTTGGTGCCATTCATAAGGTGGCTTCATGTGAGGTTTCACACACCTCAGAGAAGGAAAGTATGTTGAGTGATACGCCACCAGTGCACGTTTTTTCATAAATCTTCAGTCTTAATCAAAGCGGAGGCCGTGTCCATTAATAACCTAGTGTGGTTGGCCTGATGACAGAACACAATGCTCCTAATGGAACAATTTATTTCCATAATGCCGCATTGTCAGGGCAAGCCACAGCCACAGGGAGGGGCAACAGGAGAGAGAAGGAAGCAGAGAGGACAATGAAGGACATGAAAGGCACGTTCAGTGAGTTTCACATATTTGTGAGTAATACTTAGCTCAGCTAGGTTAGCTGAGAGAATGAAGAGGAAGTAGGATCTTACATTTTTCATGTTCATGTCTCGTCTTTCTTAATCAAACGTCCTGGCAGCAACTGTTCAACAATGAACTCAACCCAGACAAAAATACTTCACTCAAGAAATTTCAACTCAGCCCAACTTTTGGATATTTTTAACTTCATACAGTTAGCTATTAGCAGTTGAACAGGTGTACCTAATAAAGTGGCCGGTGAGTGTTCATTCATGGTGTTAAAATCTGACACTTTGTTGACCATCCACTCCTCTCTGAGCACCTCCTTCTCCTCCTCCTACTTCAGACTCTGTTGCTCTATAAGAACCTCCATAGCTTCTGATGGACCAGAATCCTAATCCTATTTAAATATAAATATATAAATACTATAATATATATATATATATATATATATATATATATATATATATATATATAATATATAATATAAATATATAAATGAGTCTATCATGCTGTGGCTCCGTTGGTAGAGCGGCTGCCCATTGGTCGGAGGGTTGGTGGTTGGATCCCTGACCTGCAGCCTACATGTCGAAGTATCCTCGGGCCAGATACTGAACCCCAGACGGCTCCTGATGGGTGTATGAATGAATTCCCACTGGTGGCAGGTGGCACCAGAGCCTCTGCCACCAGCATGAATGTGTGTGTGAATGGGTGAATGAGCGCAGTCTGTCGTGTAAAGTGCTTTGGTTAAAAGCGCTATATAAGTGCAATCACATTTACCATTTTTACCATTTTTTCCTTCAGAGGACTCCTTCAACCACTTTGCTCAGTTCACTGACCCTGCCGCAGTGATGAAGCTCTTTTCATGTGCTTGAGTTACAGTCTTTGAGGGAAATAGAGTGAAGAAGTCTGAAAAGCAGGACGTGAGTGTAGTGACTGAAGTTTTGTGTCTGGCACAGTGTGAGACGGAGCAGGAGACAAATCACTTAGTGGCCTCTTCATCATCCGGCTCGTCAGAACCGCTGACAGAACGGCCAATTATGGAATTGCTAATTCCTCAGTTAGCTCGCTGAGCCGGTCCAGCTTGGCACATCTGGGACATTTCCTGAAACTCAACACGTCAGGCCACCGAGAGCAAACAGAATGTCACAAACAGTGCTAATCTCAGAAGGATATTTGAACAAAACCAAATGCCAAAAAACATGAGATTTGGCTATGTAGATGTGGCAGGTGTAGGACTTTGTGTCCTGGAATCATTTGGGACATGTGGAAAGAGGATGTCAACTCAAGTGCTTTATTTTACTTTACAACACACAAAAAGACAATAAAAACCACAAGAGAAAAACAAACACAATATCAAACACTCAAGTAGTAATCATAAAAGGAGTTTAAAGAGCAGTGAAGGAGGATTCAAACACCAGATGATACATTTCAGCTCACAGGGCATAAAGATGTAATAAGAGTTTATATATATATATATATATATATATATATATATATATAAAAGTATATTGTTAAACTTACAGGCAACCAGTGAGAGAGGGCACAAATACTAACAAACCTGTTCTTCTATTTCCTGATTGGTATGAAGTTTATCTTGTAGGCCAAAGAACAGTTAGTTTATACAACAAATGCCATTCTCAGTACATGGACAAGATCTCCATTTTACATTTCTTTTCCACTAAAGGCGATTATCTTCAAACTAATTATTTCATAAAACGTGTTGTCTGACCACTTGTTCCAAACTGCCACATTCACAGTCAGGAGGACAGAACGAGGAAGTCCGATACCACACCCCGTTTTAACATATATTATATATACATATACATATATATACATATATATATATGTATACCGTGGGAATTATCACGGATGCCATGACAGGAGTAATGTTACAGAGTGGGAAGTGGAAGTAAAGATACAGAGTATAAAGAACAAGTAAAGACAGAGCAGTGACCCGTGCTTTAGCACATGTGTAGCTATGGTTTCTGTCACACTTTACGTAACCCTTACCTACTTTGACGACCAATTATTTTAGTTTTTGCTACGCCGGACCTTTTTTCTGAACTTAAGCAAAGAGTTTTGTTCCTCAACCTAAACAAGCTGAGACAGTTTGATAACTTTACCAATGAGTTTTAAATGCAAACGTTGCATTTAGTTATGAGGACGAGTAGATTTTCTGCAAATGGTAGGGGCATTAATTTTTATATTTTCATATTTGAGGGTAGGAACTATGTCTCGTTGGGGAGAAAAGCCGCCATCATTGAGTGTGTGAGTGGTGGGAATTGTTTAAATACTGCGGATATTTTAGATAATCTGTCCTGGAGGGTTTTCACTCCTTTTTAGAGGTTTTGCACTTGTTTGTATGCACAAAAGGGGCAGAATGCAGAGAGAGAAAAGAAGAGCAAAGTTATTTTTGATAAGAATAAATCTTTGATTGATCACTGATTGATCAAACAAATCAGGAGCAGAACCTCTGACCCATTTTTAGATTTGTCAGAATTGTTTTGTCTGTTTGTAGAAAGCTGAGCCACAGCCAAGGATGATTCAAACTTTTCAGATTCCACAGTGAAAAATAAATTCAATTGTAAAGCTATGTCAACTAACAGGAAGTTCAGATTGCTATTAGGAGAAAAGAGGCTAAATGAATAAAACAGTAGTTTCAAAGATTCACTAGTTTAACAATTTGGATGGTTTATCAGATTCACCGGTTCAAATTTTCTCTGATGTTTGTAAAATGTTTTAAAACTAGTTGTGATTTTTTTAAATGTATATCTTTTATGCCTTTATGTCAATCCAGATCCAGAGCTGCTGTTTGTTTGTATAAATATAATAATATATAATATATAATAATTGTAGATTAGAGTCAAGTTTGACTGTTGGACACCTCCAAAGTTCATTTTTAATTCAAGTGAGATGGAGGATTTGTCCTTCACTAGTTATTTGTGACAGGATGACTAAAAATGATTTAAGCTACCTTAAAGATTGAGCACACATAGTTTATGGGGAGGAGGGGCTCCTTCTTCAAACCAATTAGCATGCTGACAGAGAGGGATGAGCTCCCTGACCTCGCTACCCTTCAGCCATAAACAGAACAAATATAATGAACAAGGAGTGAAGAAAAGACTGTGAATGAGTCAGAGACTATTGTATTTAAACTTCCATTGTTCCTCAAAGTCACTGGAGCAGTTTATTGTTCTGTGGCTAAAACAAATCAGTTACAGGAGAAGATGAGTTAAAAGTTACTAAAAGTATTTAGACTGTAATAGACGCAGGTCTAGTTGTATTTGTGGTCTTGCCTTCTGTAAATGTGCTCAGATGAAGCTAGATGAACAGAGATCTGTGTGCTGGTTGTTCTTTGTCACACCTCTGACCACGTTTTGATCAATGGAGAGCCATTAAAATACGCCACCATGCTGTGATTTACCTCTGCCATAGTTTCATGGATTGACAGATTTTAGCAGTGCTCCATTAGTCTATTGACAAAGTCAAGTGATCAATTCATTTAAATTTTTGGAATATTGACCGCATCTTAACAGAAATGACCTGATGGGAGGCGGCACTACTCACATTACCACAAAGACATTCATTTCTTTGAAACATTAGCCCGATACGTGATTGAATTTTTTTAATCTGCATAATAACTCATTGAAGTGGCAGAAAAATCTTAAAATGTGTTAATTCTGAATGTTACTAATGATGCATTTTAAGACACTATAATCCAGCCTGTGTGTTTGCAGCTGTCAGTATGTTTTCAGTCCAGAAAATAATCTAAGAAAAAAATACAACTGTGAAAATTCTGGATAAATGTAGAAGTAACATGCAGCCTCGTCCTCACTACTGGATGCTGGGTCCCTTATTCTTAAATAGCCAGTTGTAACTTTTAAAGTGAAGAAATATTCTATTTTATTTTATTTTATGTTGCATTTATTTCCTGGTAATGTTGTGATAACTACCTAACTATTTAAGGCTTCGCAAAAAACACTTGTTTAAGGTTAGGAACAAAAACTGTGTCAGGCTTAAGAAGCTGCTGGTCGCAGTAACACTGGAAGCCCTAAATGTGTTTGCAGTTTGTATGCGTCACAACCATCCACAATTTTTTCTGATAAGAAATTCAGTGCATTTATTCTGTGGCAATTACTACAGACTGCATATGAGAAAAGCCTGGTCACTCCCCTTACCTGAACACCTGCAGGTGGACATGGAGCTGGTGTTCTCAGTATCCAGGTGTTTACCTGGATGATAAGTTAAACTGGTCCATAAACACTGACGCTCTCTACTAAAAGGGGCGGAGCCTCTGTTTCTTCTCTCAGCTCAGATCTCTGGACATCTGTAGATGTTTTATCAGTCTGTGGTGGTAGATGATCAGACTGGTCTACAGAGCTGGTTCTGGTCTACAGAGCTGGTTCTGGTCTAAAGAGCTGGTTCTGGTCCACAGAGCTGGTTCTGGTCTACAGAGCTGGTTCTGGTCTATAGAGCTGGTTCTGGTCTACAGAGCTGGTTCTGGTCCACAGAGCTGGTTCTGGTCTATAGAGCTGGTTCTGGTCTACAGAGCTGGTTCTGGTCCACAGAGCTGGTTCTGGTCTACAGAGCTGGTTCTGGTCTAAAGAGCTGGTTCTGGTCTAAAGAACTGGTTCTGGTCTAAAGAGCTGGTTCTGGTCTACAAAGCTGGTTCTGGTCTAAAGAGCTGGTTCTGGTCTATAGAACTGGTTCTGGTCTTAAGAGCTGGTTCTGGTCTAAAGAGCTGGTTCTGGTCCACAGAGCTGGTTCTGGTCTACAGAGCTGGTTCTGGTCTATAGAGATGGTTCTGGTCTACAGAGCTGGTTCTGGTCTAAAGAACTGGTTCTGGTCTAAAGAGCTGGTTCTGGTCTACAGAGCTGGTTCTGGTCTAAAGAGCTGGTTCTGTGGTTGGAGCCAGGTTGGACCACTGGAGGAGGTGGTGGAGAGATGATCATCTCTTGATCATCTGCTAATAAAACCTTTATGGAGCAACAACAGCAGTGGACGCTCCTCTCTCTCTGCTGCAGGACGGAGAGATTCAAAAGATCCTTCTCTCCTATTATTATTATTATTATTATCATTATTATCATTATTATTATTATTATTATTATTATCATTATTATTATTATTATTATTATTTTATTATTATTATTATCATTATTATCATTATTATTATTATTATTATCATTATTATTATTATTATTATTATTATTATTATTATTATTATTATCATTATTATTATTATTATTATTATTATTATTATTACTGTTATTATTATTATTATTATTATTATTCTCTCCTACAGCCATCAGGCTGTCTCATTCTAACAGAGTTACCAGACTAACTGGGGATAAATAAAGTAATTTTGATTTGATTTGATTACCTGAAGTAAAGCCACACAGTCATCAGAATACCATACATGTGTTCATCCTTTAAATTAACCATATTTTTCATACTTGAACTATAACAGAATAATGCATGATAATACATCCAATAGTTATAGAGACAGCTGTGAACCTCATGGTTCAATGCCGAGTCAGTAGGATTTTTCCTCTGGAGATGAAGAATGTCTGTAGAAAACATTATGGGAATCTATTCTGTAGTTGTTGAGATATTTTAGTCTGGACCAGAAAGGAGGAACTGCAGACCAACAGTGTTTCTGTTAGCATGCATGAAAAACATCAAGTTCTCCACAATATCACCTGTATAACCCCGATTCCAGATAAAAACTTGGGACTGTATGAAATGTTAGTATAAACAGAATGCATCAAGTTCAGAATGAGTGTATATATTTACTAAAAAGTTTCCCAATTTGAGCATTAAATATCTTGTCTTTATAAAGTATTTGTAGGTCGCAAAGGATTTGCAAATCATTGCATTTTGTTTTTATTATGGTTTTCCCAACTTTTTTTGGGAGGAAATTTTCTAGTTCCATTGTGCTGTTTAAACCAAGACAATGCAAAACAATCAAAACTTTGTGTGGACCAACTTAAAACTTTGGTCTTTTGTTATTACATGAAGAATGGTTTTAACCTAAAAAACAAAGCTGCCTGTGTCTTGCCCTCATTACCTTTCACCACTCGGCTGTCCTCCCTGCAGTAACCTTTGGTTAGTGTTAGCAGGTAAATTGGGCAATAAGAAGACATTAGCTGAGCGCTAATGGCAGTGGGCGATTTCCTCACAGCGGAAAGCATAAGCTGAAGACATGCTATCATGAGCAATAAGCCTCATCCCCAAAGTAGCAATTAGATGTAGATTTAAATGTCATTTTAGAGAGCAAAGTATGGCTCATATTGTATTTATAACACTGTACAACTGAAACTGAGTTTTTCTGCAGAAAGGGAAACAGAGAGCAAACTGAGCCAACTGGCGGAGATCTTCAAAGCACTTGATGACTCTGAATATCCTCATAAGTGGGCAGATAATGCATCGTGGAGAGGGACAGTGAGATAGCAGGGTGAAAGTAATGATCTCTTGTTGTGGCTGATAAGATATATTTATCTCCTATCTCCCATGTCTATGCACAATGGGGCCCTTGTATGGGCCATAGTAAAACGCAGGGCTGTTAGATGGAAGGACCCATTAAATGGTCATAAAACTCACGCTGGACTGGGTTATGTTGAAAGGAAGCTTTTGTTTCCAGTGTGGAAAAAATAAACAGGTGAACTGGGAAATAGATTGGAGAGGAATTTCCCACTTTAGATGCCGAGCAGACTCTGAACCCTTTGCTCTTTTATTTGGTCTGCCACAATTGTTGTTTATCAAATGTGTGTCCACTTTATTAAGCTGCCGTCGATCATATCTGAAAGATGCAAGGGAGCAATTCAGATCAGATAATCTGTCATTAGTTTAACACCTTACATTTTAACACAATGCATTTATTTAGATAACCTAATATGCAAGTATCACAAGTTAAAAGGATAAATACCTGTATTATAAGTACTTCCTACTCTTACTGCACTGTAGTTGTTTATTTGAAGCTTCTTGTAGACGTGCGGTTCTATATGAAATGTTTTTTAAATCATCAGATTTTTGAAAGTGGAGAGTTTTTTTGCAGACTTTGTTGCTCTACAGCCAGGGGGGCTATAGAGTCCTGTGATCAGGATCCACTCCAACATTTAACAGGTTCTTCCTGGGCCTATGCAACACCTTTCCACAACGTTTCCTGGATTTAGTTGAACCTTTTAGACATAAACACAAATTTTTGTTTGAGTCCTTTTGGAAACACATGTTCCACTGCTGTAACTGTGTCCAGTAGTTCTGTATATTAGCACCTATTTCAACCATTTTTGTTGTTTTTCCTAACTTTGATAAGTGATTTTTTTTACCCAGGCTTCAAATCGCATCGTTACCAACATGGTTAAAGCACTGGTCATCACATGATTCCTTTCATTGGATATATTAAGAACCGCAGCCAAAAGTTTTCATATGAAATCATACGAAGTCATTCATGAGAATACAGTGATGATTTTTACGATGTTGTATTTGCAATAGGATTTACGATATTAGAGGGAATTAAAAATATATAATGATCATGGATCTCACACCAAGAATCTGCAGAATACGATCTGTAGGCCGAGACATCTTGCAGTACCACAAAATTTATTCCAAATGGCATTTTGACACACATTTTGCCTTTATGAATGACTTCTGGCCTCAGCAAACAATAGCATTTTCTCCTGAAAATGCTCCAGCTCCTAAAAGTGCTGATACATGCCTGATGAGAGGAGTGGAAAGAGTCAAACGCTGCAAAGACAAACAGAAGGAGATTCACAGTGGGCTGGATGTCATATGGCAAAGCTCAATATTGGTTAATAAATGATGGGGACAGGGTATGGAGGCCGAGAAGAGAAGTAAAACTCTAATAAATTACTTTTATCTTCTTAATGAGACAACATTAATTTTGGTCTCAAGGTCTGGCAGAAAGCGAGCTGATTTATCGTCTGCCTTTAACATTGTGGGAATTAGTCTAATTACCAGAGTTGATTTTCACGGCACAGAAAGCCCATTGTGCACCCCGATCATTTATCAGCCGGTCTGGACGTTGTTCTCCAGGCTGCTGGTGGACAGCGTCCCTGGAACTACATGTGTCCCAACAAGCCTGAAGGAAGTGCAGACACAGGAATGTGCTCATGCAAAGAATCTGGATGAACTGAATTGTCTTACAGTGAATCTCATCTTTCATAGTATGTTGCATGGTGTTGACATGTTCCATATGATCCCTGTTATCAGATCTGTAGAAGCTCCTGAACTTTCTTTAGTCTCACTAATCAGCAGCATGAAGGGTCTTATCAGCAGGTTAAATAAACCAGCGACCATCAGCGCCCCAGTGGGAGTGTTTAAGGACATGGCAGGCTGTGTCAGAGCTGTGGTAATGATTGAAAAATATGCCTGTAATTACTGATAAGCTCTTTAATGTTTCAGTAAACTACCTGTTGGTTGCTCAGTTTACTGAGGCATAACTCGTCGATAAACCCTGGCTTTGTAGTGCGACGTCAAAGGCCGGCGGCCTCTTTGAACCAATTGTCTTCTCACGGTGTGAAAGGTGCGCGCCGCATTCTGAGAGTTCTGCAAAGAGTTCAAGAGGGCGCGGACGTGTGAGGGCATGAGGACAGGAGAGGACGAGAGTTTAGCTTGAAGTTAGAGTTGAGATAGATAACACTTTCACATAATCACATGATTCTTCTGATCTTCTTTCAATTGTTTCCTCTTGTTTTTGACACATTCACGAGCATCATCCACGCTGATCAAGTGTCTGCAGCAACAGTAAATCCTTCTGGTCCCATGGTGCTGCACTGGGGCCGACCCTGACCTCTGAAAGGGTTTTCCCTCATGGATCAATATAGAACCACATGACTATCTCTGCTATTTATAGGTAGGAAATAAAAGGAAAACAAGACAAAGAGTCCACAGCTGTGAGGTTGTATTAAGCTAAATGCTGAGGATGTAGAAAGTTTACCATCACCATCTTAAGACGTTTTCACTTTTTCATACTCCTAAGAAAAACTTTTCATACTCCTAAGAAAAACTTTTCATACTCCTAAGAAAAACTTTTCATACTCCTAAGAAAAACTTTTCATACTCCTAAGAAAAACTTTTCATACTCCTAAGAACTCCCCTTTTTATTGCCCACACCACAGGAACTAGGACAGATCAAACCTGAACATGTAGGCAAAGGGACAAATACATGACAATGGACAAAAAGTGAAATGTTACAGAAATCCATCAAGTAGTTATTGGAATATCTCAGTTTGACCAAAATCTCACCAACGTCCGCAGCTTAAACCTGCAAAAAACTGCAGTTCCATGAATGACCTCTTGAAGCTGGCTCCAGATGTGAATCCAGTTCCATTCCAGATGTGAATCCAGTTCCATAGACCCCCATGTTCAAACGGCCAGTTTAACAGGAAAAACTAAACATGTTACACCTCGGCACAAAAAACAGTTCTGGTCTCTTTAAACTAACATCCCCCACCACAACACGTGGGGGAACTTTTATATAATCACTTGTTATCATATTAAGAATTTAAAGTGATGCAGACTTGTGGAGTTTGCATGTTCTCCCTGTGTCAGCGTGGGTTCTATCCGGTTCTATCCGGTTCTATCCGGTTCTATCCAGTCCTCCGGCTTCCTCCCACAGTCCAAAAACAGATGACAGGTGACGTTTTTTAGCAACCAGGCTTCATTCAGCTCCTCTCATCCTCCACCTTTTTGCAGATTTTTCTGCCAGGAGTGACATGACAGACTACACCCATCTAGTCTAGATCACTGGCACCTTCCTTATGTCATCATATCCATCATATCATATCTTAAAAACCTGAGACAAGTTGCTCCAGTCTGTCATTTAGCATTTTGAAGTAGCTTTTTAAGTCAAAACATCCATACAGCAGCATCTGTCTAGAAAACATAATACACCTGCACATGCAGAAAGGAGAGAAAGATAAAGGATTAGTTTGAATTGTTAGATTACCAACAAGTCAGACCTGCAGGACGGTTCATTGCAAGTCAATTAAAATGCAGTTGGATTAATTCAAAATGTATTTCTAGATGTATTTAGACAGATTTTACATTAAGCCTATATTACCTAATGGTTGAGTGCTGTTTGTAAATCAGCTTTCTTTACTTTAACCATTCAAGTTTGTCTTGTGCTTACATTTTGTATTTTCTCGTGTTAAATCAGATTTCCTCAAAGGAAAAAAAAGCTCGTCCCTTACCCTGACCCATGAACTGTCCTTGCATCTTTTATAAATCTGCTGCTATGTATTTATTATTTATTCATTTGCTGACTTGCCTACTCAACAACTTGTTTGCTTGCTTAATTTATCAGTGGATTTTTTTAAAGTCTGGGGATATCCGGCAAACCAATTTTTCGAATATTATTTAGAAAAAATGTAAAGGATTTGTTGGTATTTTGCTGTTTTAATATAAAAATGCTTACGTGCTCACGTAAAGCACCGTTTGATCTCTTCCAGGAGAGCGACAGTGTGACTCTGGAAGCCGTTTCAGCCACAGATTCAATTTAATCTGTGACTCCGTCAGCAGGATCTACCCTGTTACCCTGTTACCCTGTTACCCTGTTTACCCTGTTACCCTGTTACCCTGTTTACCCTGTTACCCTGTTACCCTGTTTACCCTGTTACCCTGTTACCCTGTTTACCCTGTTACCCTGTTACCCTGTTACCCTGTTACCCTGTTACCCTGTTACCCTGTTTACCCTGTTACCCTGTTTACCCTGTTACCCTGTTTACCCTGTTGCCCTGTTTACCCTGTTACCCTGTTACCCTGTTTACCCTGTTACCCTGTTTACCCTGTTACCCTGTTACCCTGTTTACCCTGTTACCCTGTTACCCTGTTTACCCTGTTACCCTGTTACCCTGTTACCCTGTTTACCCTGTTACCCTGTTACCCTGTTTACCCTGTTTACCCTGTTACCCTGTTTACCCTGTTACCCTGTTACCCTGTTTACCCTGTTACCCTGTTACCCTGTTTACCCTGTTACCCTGTTACCCTGTTTACCCTCTTTACCCTGTTACCCTGTTACCCTGTTACCCTGTTACCCTGTTTACCCTGTTACCCTGTTACCCTGTTTACCCTGTTACCCTGTTACCCTGTTACCCTGTTTACCCTGTTTACCCTGTTACCCTGTTACCCTGTTTACCCTGTTACCCTGTTACCCTGTTACCCTGTTACCCTGTTTACCCTGTTACCCTGTTACCCTGTTACCCTGTTTACCTTGTTTACCTTGTTTACCCTGTTTACCCTGTTACCCTGTTACCCTGTTTACCCTGTTACCCTGTTACCCTGTTTACCCTGTTTACCCTGTTACCCTGTTACCCTGTTTACCCTGTTACCCTGTTACCCTGTTTACCCTGTTTACCCTGTTACCCTGTTTACCCTGTTACCCTGTTACCCTGTTACCCTGTTTACCCTGTTACCCTGTTACCCTGTTACCCTGTTTACCCTGTTACCCTGTTTACCCTGTTACCCTGTTTACCTTGTTTACCTTGTTTACCCTGTTTACCCTGTTACCCTGTTACCCTGTTTTACCCTGTTACCCTGTTACCCTGTTTACCCTGTTTACCCTGTTACCCTGTTACCCTGTTACCCTGTTTACCCTGTTACCCTGTTACCCTGTTTACCCTGTTACCCTGTTACCCTGTTTACCCTGTTTACCCTGTTACCCTGTTACCCTGTTTACCCTGTTACCCTGTTACCCTGTTTACCCTGTTTACCCTGTTACCCTGTTACCCTGTTACCCTGTTACCCTGTTACCCTGTTACCCTGTTACCCTGTTACCCTGTTTACCCTGTTACCCTGTTTACCTTGTTTACCTTGTTTACCCTGTTTACCCTGTTACCCTGTTACCCTGTTTACCCTGTTACCCTGTTACCCTGTTTACCCTGTTTACCCTGTTACCCTGTTACCCTGTTTACCCTGTTACCCTGTTACCCTGTTTACCCTGTTTACCCTGTT
>NC_081518.1:45467041-45484913 GCF_030273125.1 Centropristis striata | reverse complement strand
ACCCAATCACAGACTGCTGAGAAATATGTGTTGCTAAGGTGTGGAGGGTGTCTGCATATAATTCTTTCTTTATGGCGAAGTATGGCTGCAATCTGTTTTGAGTAGAGGAGCTGGCAATAAGATAGATACTGAAACACAATCTGCTAATCTTCTAATGTACCTCCGCGCTTTGATGCAGTTGAAGGTGTTTGCAGGCGGGACAAGGGTTGGACATTACCTCACTCTGAACGCTTTCTGGGGGGAGAAACGAGCGAGTAATTAGCTGATTAGAGGCCCGTCAGAGCAGCTCAGCCTGCAGCCAATCCCGGCCCGCAGCGCCCTGCAGGGTGGAGGAGGGACGGCTGATGGAGCTGCTGCTGGACACCAGGACGCACAATGGTGCAGTGACATGTGCAGGTACAACTCCAGGAAACAGATGGAGGGATGCACATGTTAGTCATATAGGTAGAAACTTTTTCTAAGTCGTTAAAGATACACGTTTATAATGCATTAATGCTGTTTGAGCAGTTCAAAGATCAGAAGAACTTATGAGTGTGTGCGCGCGGATCAGGTGCGCACCCGCCCAAGTTTGACGCCTTTATTTTTATTTTTAAAGACTTCCGTTCACTATTATGGAGAAATCCAAAACTTTCGCATTGACGCCCTGCTCGCTGATGAGACCAACCGGGTGAGTCGGGACCTGTCCCCGGGTCTGAGCAGCGACAGCCCCGCAGGCAGTCCGGTGTCCTGCCGCCGCGCGGACACGCCGTCCCCGCGGGCCGCGCAGCTCCAGGGAATACTGCACAAACCGGGGGTCCTGAACCTCCCGCACCCGGGCTGGCTTCCCTCCCGGGCATGTACCCTGCTCCCATGTACCCGCTGTCCGCGCTGGGAGGCCAGCACCCAGCCTTCTACACCGGGTTCACACACCTCACACAGCCCTACCCGGAGCACCTGAAGGCGGCCGCCATGGCGGGCTCTCTGCCCCTGGAGCACTGGATCCGCGCCGGCATCATGATGCCACGGCTGCCAGATTACAGCAGTAAGTATATCATCAAGATTGTTTTTATTGGTACAACATTTGCACATTTTAAAACACAAAAGACAAACAAATCGGTGCAAAAATATCATTTTGAAATCCTCCAAACATCCCAAACCTTTTTAAATAACTCATGAACCGTTGAAACAGTTTATTATCAGGTGAGCTCTGAAGAATGTTTCGATTATTAATATTAACATATGCAATCATCTTATTATCGAGAATATAAGCAGGCTAATAGCTAGTTGTTGTTGTTTTGCTTATTTATTGTGTTTTTATTTGCATTTTCCGAATAATACCACTGATTTAGTATTTAAGTCAATCACTTAATAGTTAGCATCCAACAGATGAGTTTTCCTTCTATACTTCACAGTTTTTTGATTTTTTAAAAATTGGCAAACTATAATTTTAAATTTGTTATTTAAAAAAACAGCCTTAATTAATTTCACATCCAGTATTATTATAATCGACCACCTATTTGTTTGTTTTCCAAGCCGTCCTCTGTATTTTCGGACATATATTCATGTTAATAACATCCACACGTTGTCCCGTATGTACTGCCTATCTGTGTGTCATATTTTAATTTTGGCCCATTTATTTCTCTATAAACGCCAACCCGATGAAACTTGTCTTTGTGTGACGAAGAAACTATAAACAAACACCTAAAACGTTCTGTAGTTCATCAATAAAATCCCAAAAGCCTTCATTGAATTTTCATTAAGTTAATGGCATGCCTGTGTTTTTATGGCCGTGTCCCCGTCAACAATAAACTGAGTAAAGCTATTATAGTTAATGATGAAGAGAGAGAGAGCGGCCATATGTTCCTGAACCTCCATGTCCTTGCTATGATATAAATATATATAAATATAAATATAAATAAGACTGGTGAAGACAGGAATCTTATTTACAGGGCAGATATTTAAAAAATATATTTGTTATTAAATTATCAAAACCCAAATATTGAAATATTGTGTGGTAAACATAAAAACACTTTAAAATTAAATCAATATCTGATATCACATAAGAAATAAGTTATCATAAAATAATTTGCAAAAGTAGATAAAAGCCATTCTTAAAATGAATAAACACTTTTTTATTTATTTGTAATAAAAAATATATGATTTAGGAAGAAAAAAAAAAGAGACAGCTTATTGAAATAACCATGTAGTTTGATTCATGTCCCCTGGGGAAAAGCATTTATTAAGAGAGAGAAGATGAAGTATAATACTGATGGTGTGTTCCTGCAGCGGGCCCTCAGGCCGGGCTGCTAGGGAAGTGCCGGAGGCCCCGCACCGCCTTCACCAGCCAGCAGCTGCTGGAGCTGGAGAACCAGTTCAAGCTCAACAAGTACCTGTCCAGACCCAAACGCTTCGAGGTGGCCACCTCCCTCATGCTGACGGAGACACAGGTGAGACACAGCCAGCGGCTTCTTCTCAAGGTTAAAACTGTTCTACTGGGTTTTATTATTTATTTATTATTATTATTTATAAATCATAAGAGAAGTCATCCCAAGACACTTTTCATAAAGAGACGAAACATTTCTCCACCAGCAAACATTTAGCAGATAGAATCCTCCACAACAATGTTAAATAAGAATAAAGCGGATACTTATCACAATGAATACCTACTTTTAAACAAAGATTCCTGAGCATAAGACATACTAATATTATTTATATATATATATATATATATATATATATATATATATATATATATATATATATACTATTATATATTATTATATACATGTTCAGCTTTCATCAAGTGAATACAAGCTGCAGCCAGAGAATGCTCACAGCAGAAAGGCATTTTAGCAGACTTCCATTAAGAGCAGGCACATTATTTGGATGGTTCCTGTAGTTTTATTATGTATGTTTTAATTAAGGTGAATTCAAAAATCTCTCTTTCTTGTGTCACAAAGATATACAGCAATAATAAGTAAATGAGTTACAGACAAGAACATGAGACAAATAAGGCTAAAGATGTATATATAAATCACAAATAACATTTCCAATAGAGATACACTGATCCGATACAGACTAAAGCAGCAAGATTGATCAGTGACAATAAGGCTGATCTATTATATCTATTCAATCCAGTTCTATGTTAATATATTATCAACATTAGAAACTGGAATTTTAATTCTAGTCTAAATTCTGACCAATTTCTTTTTGCACTTGTTAATTTCTAAGATCTGCTACCAACTTGCTGGTGCGCCATTTATTATTTAAATGATAAATATAAAGTAAGTTAATTGTTAATAATGTATTTGTTTGTTAAAAAGTTAGAAATGCAATGTAAGTCAGGCCTGATGATGACTGACACATAGAATAAATCCCAGTCTCTTGCATACAGCTCATTAATGAAACTGTCGGGTTTATTCCTTCATAATTCTGGTAGTGTTGATGAATTATAATCAGTGTATTTCATCATAAATAGTAACATATACATATACATATATATAGTAAGATATATTTCTAGTATGTTTAGAATAGATGTTTATGTATTACATATGATTTCTGATCTCTGCAGAAGAGCATGTTTTATTTGCCTTTTTTTGAGTGGGAGATTTTTTTTGGAAAAACTGGAAAAAAAGATGCAAACCTCAGATTGAACAAGCAAGAGCCTCTTCTGCTCATTCAAAAACACAATGGCCGTTTTTTTAGAATGATTTCTGTTCAAGAGCTGCAAATAAGATATGTAATTGTGGATATGTAAAATATGTATTAAGATGTGTATCATCCTCCTGCAGGTGAAGATCTGGTTCCAGAACCGGAGGATGAAGTGGAAACGCAGCAGGAAGGCGAAGGAGCAGGCCGCCGCCGCGCCGTCTGAGGCTACGCAGCTACGCAGCGCAGGGAAAACTGCCTCGGACAAATCACATGAGATCAGACGATCTGTGGATCCAGACGACAGAGACCTGGACCTGGAGGATGAAGAAGAGGAGGAGGAGGACGAGGAGGAGGAGGAGGAGGAAGAGGAGGAGGCTCAGCATGGTTTTCCTGTCGGGATGCCGAGATCAACGGACTTCTTGCAGCGCAGCAGCGATGTGGGCTACGATGCCCACAGCCCTTTCTCTGAGGAGGAGCTGCAGGAGGTGCAGGTCGGAGGAGGTGACAGGAAGATCGGAGCAGGACTGTGAACAGCTGGAGGAGGTGCAGGTCGGAGGAGGTGACAGGAGGATGGGAGCAGGACTGTGAACAGGAAGAGGAGGTGCAGGTCGGAGGAGGAGGTGCAGGTCGGAGGAGGTGACAGCAGGATGGGAGCAGGACTGTGAACAGGAAGAGGAGGTGCAGGTCGGAGGAGGTGACAGGAGGATGGGAGCAGGACTGTGAACAGGAAGAGGAGTTTCAGAGACGTTCCTCTGGGACGGCGAGGTCACTAGAGAAGACACGAATATAAACTAACTGTGAATTCATTCATCTCTAAGTACTGTACATTTTGTAGCATGCTGGAAAAAAAAGGTGCACATTTTGTCCATAAGTGTAGCTGTTTTCATGCCAATCACCTTCTGGTCAGCTTGTCTTCTGCCAGTAGACACACTTGGTTTCATGAATGAAGATGAAACTGCAGCAGTGAAGTTCAGACAGCGTGAGAATGTCCAGCAGCTGAAAAAAGAAAAGAAACAGAACAAGCAGCTGCTGCTCCACAGGTTTTTCTGGGCAGAACATCTAAATTTACCTTTGAGAATTTTACTTGTAAATATTGGTGTGTTTTTTTCTGTTCTTGATAATGTTTATGAGTTTGTTCCTGTCACTTACATGTAAATTAACTTAATTTATTTGAATGATTGCAAAGATGAATAATACATGTATTTATCTGAAACTTGTTTGTGGTGTAACTGTGAAATTTAAAGAAAGTGGCAGCAAGAAAGAAATAAAAAAAAAGAATAAACTACTGATCAATGTTTCTGATTAGTATGACACATCAAATGTTAATAAAATGGATTTTACAAAGCGATAAGATTAACTTATTATTATAGTGTGTAATGTAAGCTGTCACCAAGGTCAAAGGTGAAGGATGCTGCCATGCTCTTCTATGATGTAGGATGAAGAAGAAAGGAACTAGATGACTGAGGAAGCGTTTCAGAGCCGTTACTAACTTACTGTTCATTAAGATCTGAAGATAATAATAATATAATAATAACTAATACGTCCCAATACAAAGTTTGTCAAATGCAATATGATAAAATACCAAAATGTCCTACAGTCACATTCTGCAGCAGGACTTCAGGTTGTCCTGATCCTCAGTTCTATGCACAACAATCATATGAGCAAGAGGGTCAAAGGTCAAGGTGTAGCATGATGGATTACTATATATGGATATATATACTCTGAGCACAGTGTTTCCATTGTGTTTTTATTATTTATTATTTATTATTTCATAGGATATTTATTGAAACATGTCTTGACAGTTTCAGTAAACAATCGTTTAAATGATGATTCATGAGAATATGTTGATTCGAAGCTGTTTAAGAGTTTAAGCTGAATGCTACTGTCACCATGTAACCATGGTTACCATGTTAGCTTAGCATTAGCTAATTAGCACTAATGCAACTGACCGCTGAGGCTGAAGGGAATGTCTTTAATTCTGCAGAAATTTAGTCATAAACCAAATACATTTTTATTTGATGGAGCTAAATGAAAAGTCACCAACACGATTACAATTCATCATGAAGAGAATATGAATATGAATGTGTGTGAATGTGAATCAATAGGCCTGAGTGTAAAGACATTTCACTTAAACCCACAAACGTCAACCTGCTGGTGGCGCCAGATGATCAAAAGACTAATTGTGATTCATCCTCTTGGGCTCATGAATATCTGAACAACATCTCATGACAATCGATCTAACAGTCGTTGAGATCAGAAGAAAGAAACACCACAAAGGTTCATTAACAATCCAACAGAAGAAGTTTCCTGTTGTTCACAGCCACCACTATAATAATTTATTACAAAGGCTCTCAGATATTAATTACTTGGTGGGGTTTACTGATAGCCAAATAATTAAGTTAATGAAGAGGAAGTAAAGCAATCAAAAGCCTGATGGTGATGTCACACGGGCCCATTTTAATTTCCAAGAGCAACAGCATGATGAGTGTTTTATTAGCCAGCCGTGTAAAGGCTTGTGATTAAAGAGCAGAACGGAGGACATGCATCCTCTCAGACCAGTCACATGTTTATAAGGTGATTAAATGATAAATGATAAAACAAAGCTCTGCAATGAGTGGAAGTGCCTTCAAACACTGACTTTACAGACAGAAGCTCATATAATCTGCTAAAAACACCAAGAAACTGACAGCAGTCTCACTGTTATCACTTATAAAACAGAGCAGAAGCAACAGAACACATTTAATAATATGACTATTAGGTCTCTTTATTGGATCCTGATTGTTTTACAGACATTAATTAATCAATTTTTTGAAAATTTAAGTCATTTAATTTGGAGTGACTTGTTGTTTTTCACCTATATTGGCTCTGCAAATGCAAATTTGTATCATACACGGTCGCCATACAAGTTGGAATAAAATATTTTTTTCCTCTTTCCATAAAATGATTGTGACAATGTGATTAATAATGTATCTTCTCAACACTTTATTAATCAATCTCTTTGATATTTGTTATCAAACACAGTGCCATCATAGTATTTATATGCATTAAGTCACATTTTGATAGAAGTGGTTAGGAGATAGGTTTTCAAAATGATGTACCAAAGAGCTGACCAGATATTGTCAGATTGTCCAAAGAAAGAAAGAAAGAAAGAAAGAGAGAAAGAAAGAAAGAAAGAAAGAAAGAAAGAAAGAAAGAAAGAAAGAAAGAAAGAAAGAAAGAAAGAAGTGGACTTTCCATTGAACTTTTGAGACTTGATTTAATAGGAGTGAGCAGAATAACAAGCCTGCAGACTGAACCTTTATCAAACTGCAGCTTTTAATTTGGCTGATGAAAAATCATGAGAATCAATAGTCGCTCGTTTAGTTGTGTGACTTGTCAGATGCTTGACAAATGTCATCTGGCCTGTTTTATGAACCAGGCCTTCTCTGACACGGTGCAAAAAAAAATCACATCTAATTGATAAGGCAGTGCAGCAATATATGGAGGTCATTGATTCCTTTTCTCTTCTAATTTAATCTGAATACAGCAGTCATGTTGATTAAAAATTCCCTGCGTAAATTACTGCTGATAATGCTGTCAGTTTGTGCTGACGGCCTCCTGCCTTTCTGTTTCTGAAGCAATAATACACAGAGAGTTTCTATAAAATGTTTCACTGTCTCCTGAATCACTCAGCTCGCCCCTGAGATGTCAGCTGTTACCAGAAACTCACATTTTCATAGTTAGACAAATAAATCGGCCTCTTTTTTGCTTTGTTGGATGATAAATCAGGCAGCCCTTAAAATATTTACACCCTGTAGTTTAATCAATCAGCTAAATGTCGGGCTCATTACGTAAATATGAACAGATTGCGCGATCTTTTAACGTAATCACACGTCTTGGTGTGCAGGTTCTCCTCCTGTCCTGTCATTAACTAATGGCCGAGTGAAGCAGTGACTGGCGGCCCAATAAATCACATCTGTCCCACTCAAAACGCTGCTCCAAACCAGGAGAAAGGCACCGTTTTTTTGCCAATAAAGTTTATTGAAAAGGCGTGGCATGTATTCATAGGCGTCATTTATTGTTGCAGGAAGTGTAGAATGTATGTTCCAGGTGTTTTAATAATGACAGCATGAGTCACCTTCATACTGCTGATGATGGGAAACATTTACCTGCTTCAGACACAGCAAAGCTGCAGTAGGCTAAATATTTTATCTGAAAATAAATAATGCATTTTACTAATTCATTTATAGTTATTATTTTTCTATAATTTAAAATAAATTAATTATTATTATTGTATTAAATTATTTTTTATTTATCTTGAGCTTTAAGTAATGGTGAATAAAAGCACCAACGATAATTAGATAATAATTTCAACAATAAGATATGCAAATATGCACAAAACCTAATAATTGGGACTCATTTATGCAGTCTCAAGTTCAAGTTCAAGTTTTTCAATTTATCATATGCAGTCATTTGTAATAGAACATTTAAGACTTAGCCTCATTAAAGATACATAGATTAAAAAAAGAAAAAAGAGCATGCTAGTGAAAATAAAATGATTCAAACATGAAAGATTGCAAGTAAAATAAGAGAATAAATAAAACAAAAATATAAAATAAAGTTGATCTGCATCAAAAATAGAAGTTGTGCAGTGACTTAGAAGTTCAGATCAGAACAGCTCTGCACATACATCTCACCCTATATTTCATTAAAGCTTTAAGCTGCAAAAATATATTAATCTAAATATGTTACACTGAAGACTTGAAGAGGTCGATGTCTGCCATCTTGTGGCAAAATGAAAGAAGACACCTCAAGCTGCTGCTCTTGTTTTTAGCAGAGGTTGAATACACAAACAGACCATAATAATGTAATATATAATATAATATATAGTAATAAAGTCCCTGTTCAAGTAAAACTGCAGTCAAGGTGACAAGCTGATAATCTGTCTGTATATTTCCTCAGAAACAGGCTGTTCGTGCTACTTTTAATTGTGATGATGCTTCCTCAAATATAGGCCAAATGACCAAAAATATAATTTGCTTGGTGATGGGCAATAAATAAAAACAGCTGTAGCAAAAATACACAATGATAATTCCTGTATGTAGGCCTACGGATCCCTCTTACCCAAACCTTCACCCACAGCTGATGCAAAAGGTCATGAATAAATATAGAAAAATAAATATTGAATAAAATAATAAACATCAATGGCAGGTATAACAATTACATGATACATGAAAAACTACGATAATTACATATAATGCTCAGTGCTACAAACAAGATGCATTCAGACAACAAACACACAAATAAACAGTTGCAGGTCACACTTGATACACACACTATGATGCCTCAAATATGGGCATTATGGAGAATAATGCATCTCATTTTCCACAGTAGTCTGCACAAATGCATAACATGTAATTAAAATAAAAAACGTGTCGCCTAATACAAATTATACACATAGTCTTAAACATAATTAGAATTGAATTATTTAATGAATTATTATTTATTTAAATAATTCAATAAAGTGTATTTTATTTATATTGTATTTACTAATATTAATCTAAAATATGAAACCGTTATACTGTAAATGTAATTACATTTGATTAAAATGTAATTTTAATTAATTGCAATTATCTGTATATGATAAAACGACTTATATGTTTTTTCTTATTCTTATTTCTATCTTTATTCTTATTGTTGTTGTTGTTGTTGTTGTTGTTGTTGTTGTTGTTGTTGTTGTTGTTTTTCAGTCAGCTGTCTGAATATTTCCTCTCTGCAGATAAAAATGCGCATTTCCTGCGCCGCGTGGCTCTCGCGGTGGGCTCGTGGTGGGGGGCGGGGCTTCATGGGGGGCGGGGCTTCCTGGGGGCGGGGCTTCCGGGGGGCGGGGCTTCTAGTTCTGAAGCTTGATGATGAAATGATGAAGAGCTTCAGATCGTGTCGAGCTGCAGAGTTTCCTGGTTGAACCGAGAGAAGAGACAGAAACCTCCTCCTGCTCCTCCTGCTCCTCCTGCTCCTCCTGCTCCTCCTGCAGACTCACTGAGACAGAAACAGAAACATGGCGTCCAAGGAGCTCGGTGAGACTTTTCCTCCAGATTCATTAATTATTCATTCATTGTGTGTCGTCATGATAAAGTTTGTGCTGCACATGTTGCTGCTAGCTCTCTGCTAACAGCGTGCTAACCCTCTCATCAACATGCTTTAACTTCCCTTTAGTCTGTAGAATGAGTTCATGTTTCTGTCCTCAGCTCTGCTGAGTGTGTCTGATAAAAGCGGGCTGGTGGGCTTCGCCAGCAGGCTGGTGGGGGTCGGCCTGGACCTGGTGGCCTCCGGGGGCACAGCCCGAGCCCTGCGGGACGCCGGACTGCCTGTCAGGTGGGTGCAGAGTCCAGCGGTAGTTTGTGCCTTTACTTCTCTAAATCCTCTCTCACCTGTGTCCTCACCTGTGTCCTCACCTGTCAGGGATGTGTCCGAGCTGACCGGACACCCGGAGATGCTGGGGGGCCGGGTGAAGACCCTGCACCCCGCCGTGCATGGAGGCATCCTGGCCAGGAGGAGCCCCGGAGACGCTGCAGACATGCAGCAGCTGGGCTACAGCCTGGTCAGGTGAGACTAATAAGATTAATAATGTCCAGTAACATGATGATATTTACTGACAATAGATGAGAAAAATCACTCATTCCTTAAAGTGCTGCTGAATGATCAGACCACAAGCTGTTAATATATATTCTATTAGTTAGTTACAGGCTTAATATACATTATATTAGTTAGTTACAGGCTTGTCTTGTCCCATTAGGAAGCACGTGGAGCTGGTTTTGGAGCCAGTTAATTGGGAAACTGCTGCTCCTGCTATCAGCCGTCCTGTGACTCTCATTTGTTTAGGACAAGAAGAAGAAGTCAAAGAATGTGATTAAATCAGAGATTTCACAGTTTTGTCATCAGATTTCAACTAAAATAATCTGATAGACTTGCAGAAATATCTTTTGCTTTGTCTGCCCAAGTTGACGGAGTAATTTTATCTTCATGTGATAAGAGTTGGAGGTTGAGTGCATCATCAGATCAGGATCTAAAGAATCTGAAGGGAACTAAGCAGAGTATTTAGTCCAGGAGCTCCGTGATCACAGCACTTCTTAAACAGCACTAGGGAAGATGATTATTCTAGCAAAATGATTGTGATATCCTGATAATCATCAAAATGTGCTTGAAACTGACTCTAAAACATCCTAAAATCACATTACCTCACATTATTATTATTATTATTATTACCTCACATCTTGTTGTTTTTAAAAGTTTTGATTGCAATACAAATGGGACTTCTTATTTTATTTTCTTTAAACAAAAAACAAACTGACTCAAATGTGTGTGTGTGTATGTATGTAAATATATATATATATATATAATTTGCCTCACGTGTTCTTACACTTTTACCAAATAGTTTTAAGGTGGAACCACTTTCTTAATTGGTTCTTTCTGAGCATGTTATTTTTACAGTCTATAGCATAAACATAGTGTGAAAGCTTTAATTACAAGAAGTGCACGTTATTGATGTCACTGTCTAAATATTATTATTATGATCAACATTCTGTATTTGCTTATTTTTAGAGTGGTGGTTTGCAACCTGTACCCGTTTGTGAAGACGGTGTCGGAGCCGACGGTTGCCGTGGAAGACGCTGTGGAGCAGATCGACATCGGTGAGTTGAGATTGTTTTTATTTAATAAAGTACCCAAACATGAATATTAAACATTAAAAACATATGGTCGTCCCTCTGAATTCAAAGCCTTTTCAGGTTGTTTTTGTTGCTCCTGTGGCTTTGTTTCTCATACAATAATATATAATATACAATAATTACATTTCAAACAGCTTCTCTTTTCCTCTGTTCTGTAAAATATGAAATAATAAATAATGTTCAATCAAAGTTTCACTGAATCTTTGTCACATGACTGTTGGTTTAAGCCGAGTCATTCAAGGATGTTTTTATGAGTAATATTTCATTTGGGTTTTCAATAACCATTTAACACACACGCATATGAACACAGCGACAACATGCAACCAGAGTATAGCAGCGGATAAAGAACATAGAGATTAATAAGCAAAAGGAAGCATACTGCAATATATTTGCATGTTAGGCTGTATGAATACCAAAATAACAATTATTCAAACTCATGAAATAATATAATAATATAATATAATAATAATATAGGCATGAGAGCACCCACTCCTGTTTATCAGCCTAAAGATACATTTCCAGTGCAATAGTTTGTCTTTTTTTAAAGAAACCTGCGAAGCCTCGTGGGTTGTAGGGATCAGATTAAGAACCTGGTTTCCTCCTCCAGGTGGCGTGACTCTGCTGAGAGCGGCGGCCAAGAATCACGCTCGGGTCACGATCGTCTGTAACCCTGGCGACTACGGGCTGGTTGCCACGGAGATGGAGAGTTCAGCTGACAGAGATACGAGCCTGGACACCCGCAGGACGCTCGCCCTCAAAGTAACTGCTCCTTTCTCTTATGGAAATGTACAAGACAAACCTGTTTACTCTTCTGTCTTTTAAGATCAGAATATATATATATATATATAAAGTTCTACACACTCTGGTAACAGGACAGAGTGGATGCAGCATGACTTTTGATCCGTGGAGTCTCTTTATGGAGGTTGGTAGAGCAGATTCAGGAGAGCAATAACAGATTGGAGATGTGAATCTAAATGAATGAGCAGGTCTCACAGAGATGGTTATAATATTAACCTTATATTCATTATATTCTTACCAAATATTAGAAATATAAGAGGTTTCTGAGGAAGAACTCAGTCTAGATGATTGTGTTTGTGTTTCTCGGTTCATGTGTGTTTAGACAAAGTCCAGCGTCTCTTATCACACTGTTACTGTGTCTTTAGCTTCAGAGGTCATTATATTAAACTACACTAGGAAATGTTTTGTTTATTTTTGGACATACTGAAATCTATTCTATTCTCAGATTTTTTAAAATTTATTTTTTCATATTTTTGACATATCAATATAGTATGACTTTATTAAAAAATATATTTTTGGACAAACTACACACTGTGTGCTGTTTTTAGAAAATATTTTGGACCCCCTTTACTATTACCATGATCAATGTACTATTAAACATTTTCTGGCTTTTGGTTGAAGTGTACTATGACAGTTTTTGTTGTTTACTATACTTACCGTATACTTTGCTGTATTTTGTTGGTTTCTATAAATAAAAACATACAGGTGCGTCTCAATACATCAGAATATGATGGAAAAGTCCATTTCCAGTAGTTAAAGTCAAATATCCCAACCAAGTATTGAGTCATAAAGGAGACATACTCTTCAGAGGACAACATTTACATATTAAACAGACTTTTTAAAATTAGTCCTTTGAAATATAAAATGCTCCTGTTAACTGTTACCGATCTCAACAGACTCTTTCTGCTCTTCGTTTCCTTCTTTGGTCCTTTTTCTCTTCAGGCCTTCACGCACACGGCGCAGTACGACGACGCCATATCCGACTTCTTCCGCGGCCAGTACAGCCGCGGCGTTTCCCAGCTGCCGCTGCGCTACGGCATGAACCCGCACCAAGCACCTGCACAGCTCTACACGCTGCGCCCGGCCCTCCCCCTCACAGGTAGAGATGACATCACAGGTCCCACCTGAACATCTGCTGTCTGCAGAGAGCAGATCATGATGCAAGGAGCGGGGCTTTAGCTTTGGCAACTGTTGCTAATTTCAATATAAATGCAGGAAACCACAAATAAGTGATCTTTAAACAATATGAATGGTTCTGCCTCGTCAGTGGTCAACGGTTCCCCCGGCTTCATCAACCTGTGTGACGCTCTGAACGCCTGGCAGCTGGTCCGAGAGCTGCGGAACGCCCTCGGCACGCCGGCCGCCGCCTCCTTCAAGCACGTCAGCCCTGCTGGTGAGAGAAACCACACGGACACAGAAAAATAGACATATTACATTACTGACACAGAACTTGGTGTGTTAAATGCTCCAACGTGTCCTAACGCTGTGAAGGTGCTGCCGTGGGCGTCCCTCTGACCGAACAGGAAGCTCAGGTGTGCATGGTGCATGACCTGCTGCAGGACCTCTCGCCGCTGGCCACGGCCTACGCCAGAGCCCGGGGCTCCGACAGGATGTCTTCTTTTGGAGACTTTATCGCTGTGTCTGATGTGTGTGACGTTCCCACCGCCAAGATCATATCAAGAGAGGTAAAACTGTGTAACAGATACAGAAGAAAAACAATAATTTGTTGTTGACCCTAAGCAGGAAGTGTTCCTGATGATTCTGATGCTCTCAGGTGTCCGACGGCATCATCGCTCCTGGTTACGACCCGGAGGCGCTCAAGATCCTCTCCAAAAAGAAGAATGGCAACTACTGCGTGCTCCAGGTGAGATGGTTTTATCACTCAACTTTTTTTATTATTTTTTTTGAATTAAGGCGATTTCAATGTTCTGTTTTCCTTTTTCCAGATGGATCCAGACTACGAGCCTGAGGAGGCCGAGGTCCGAGTGCTGTTTGGCCTCTACCTCAAGCAGAAGAGGAATGGAGCGATGATCAACAAGGACTTCTTCAGCAATGTTGTCTCCAAGGGCTCGGTGAGTCACTTCCTCAACCTGCTTCATCATTTTAAAGCCTTCTTTCATAAATGGACTCAATCCTTAGTGATGCGTGTTGACGGTCTGAGTGTTTCTGTCCTCCAGCTCTCAGAGGAAGCGGTGCGGGACCTCACAGTGGCCACCATCGCTGTCAAGTACACTCAGTCCAACTCCGTCTGCTACGCTAAAGATGGACAGGTAGGAACGATGAAGACGAGGAGGAGAGAGGAATCTGGATGAGGAAGAAGTTTCTCTTCTGAGAGTTCTCTGTGTTCCAGGTGGTGGGTATCGGAGCGGGGCAGCAGTCCCGTATCCACTGCACTCGCCTGGCAGGCGACAAAGCTGATAACTGGTGGCTGAGGCACCACCCTCGCGTCCTCAACATGAAGTTTCGTAGTGGGGTGAAGCGAGCGGAGATGGCCAACGCCATTGACCAGTATGTCAGCGGAACCATTGGAGAGGTAGGAGAGATTACAGCGAGGCACCATAACAAGCTGTTAATGAGACTGGTGTTGCTGAGTCGGGCAGGAGGGGCCCACTTTAAATGTTGTTTATGTAGCAGAATGATGTCACACAGGCTCAATCTGGTGCTACACGTTTAATTAAGGTTTTTCTGCAAATACGAGAAATATCACTTTAGGTTTCCAATCACTGCACAGCACTTTCTGCTTCCGTCTAGTAGTCGAGGACTGTCATCATCTCCCTGCACTCTAACAGCACTGACCCCTAGTGGCCACACCCTGCACATACTCTAACAGCACTGACCCCTAGTGGCCACACCCTGCACATACTCTAACAGCACTGACCCCTAGTGGCCACACCCTGCACATACTCTAACAGCACTGACCCCTAGTGGCCACACCCTGCACATACTCTAACAGCACTGACCCCTAGTGGCCACACCCTGCACATACTCTAACAGCACTGACCCCTAGTGGCCACACCCTGCACATACACTAACAGCACTGACCCCTAGTGGCCACACCCTGCACATACTCTAACAGCACTGACCCCTAGTGGCCACACCCTGCACATACACACTAACAGCACTGACCCCTAGTGGCCACACCCTGCACATACACTAACAGCACTGACCCCTAGTGGCCACACCCTGCACATACACTCTAACAGCACTGACCCCTAGTGGCCACACCCTGCACATACACTAACAGCACTGACCCCTAGTGGCCACACCCTGCACATACACTAACAGCACTGACCCCTAGTGGCCACACCCTGCACATACACTAACAGCACTGACCCCTAGTGGCCACACCCTGCACATACACTAACAGCACTGACCCCTAGTGGCCACACCCTGCACATACTCTAACAGCACTGACCCCTAGTGGCCACACCCTGCACATACTCTAACAACACTGACCCCTAGTGGCCACACCCTGCACATACACTAACAGCACTGACCCCTAGTGGCCACACCCTGCACATACACTAACAACACTGACCCCTAGTGGCCACACCCTGACACTGCTGCTAACAATCACAATGCCCATAAATCACACTGTACCTGTATGCACTTTATTTCTGAAATACATTAAAAGCTTAACTCAAACCAATCAAAACATATGAAACAGATAAAAATTATTTTAACTGAGTTATAAGAACCTGTGTATGACTTATTGGGCCTTTAATGAATATACACTGAAAGCATGCAGGAACATCAGTCTAAATGTTGTTCCAGGGCCCAGACCTGGAGGTGTGGAGGTCCATGTATGAGGAGGTGCCGGAGCTTCTGTCAGAGCCGGAGAAGAAGGAGTGGATCAGCTCCCTGCAGGCCGTGGCCGTCAGCTCCGACGCCTTCTTCCCCTTCAGAGACAACATCGATCGAGCCAAGCGGGTAAATGTTACACACCTTTCACCAAATCTGACCTTTGACCCTCTATTGAAAACATTAGTGCACGCCAAGCTTTCCAGCCGTCACCACTAACGTTTGTGTCTTCCTGCAGAGCGGCGTGGAGTACATCGCCGCCCCGGCGGGCTCTGCTGCTGACCAGGTGGTGATTAATGCCTGTAACGAGCAGGGCATCGCCCTGGTGCACACCAACCTGCGTCTCTTCCACCACTGAGCCTCCTGATCTCCAGGTGTTCCCTGAACTCACCTCACAGTTCTGCATTAGTAGAGTTTAACTCTTTCTGTTGTTGCTGATACTCAAAACATTCCTGTTCTCGTCCTGCTGACGTTTAGAGACACTAACTACATTCCTGACTGATGATTTAACTTTAGAGACACACAGGAACTGTTTACACTAGGTCAGTCACATCTCACTGTGGAATAAACTGTTACTGACAGCTCATCACTACTTTGTCTGTTTCTTGGCTAGAGGGACGGCCATGTTGGCCACATTTCAGTCTGGAAGGATCTAGTGGATGAATGGAGTCCTGAGTGGAGGGACCTCCCTGTGTTGTTATCTGAGCTTCTTGGTTTTATTTTAGTTTCCAGGATGGCCGAAGAATTGATTTGGTCACCCAGTATTTTTGATCAGAGATATAAGTGCTGTAGTGGCCCATTTTAAGTATTTTTGGCATTTTTTTTTTTACAAAAGTCGACATGCTATAGTATGACGTCATTTTAACTTTTGGACATCCCATAATATGGTGTTTTTCAGTCATTTCTGGTCTTATCGTGCTCTTAATAGGTATCAACAGAATAAAATTGACACATTTTAAGCATTTTAAAATGACAATTTTTGAGAAAAAACAACATACTATAGTATGACTTTTTTTGAGGGGGTTATTTTTAGACCTTTTTCTGTCATTTCTTGCCATATTATGTTCTTTTACGTATCAACAGACTATAATTGACCCATTTTAAGCATTCTAAAAATGCTTAAAATGGGTTGGGCATGCTTAAAATGGGCATTTTAAATTTTGACCATTTTTGACAAATCGATATACATACATGACTTTTTTTTAGGGTCATTTTTGGACATTCCATAATATGGTGGGGGAGTTTGTTATTTTTGGACAAACTATACTAGCACATGTATTAACAGAGTATAATGTATTTTGGATTCTTCAAAGTAGCCAGCTTTTATTTTGATGGTCTCAAACGCATCAAGAAGGCAATAAATTCCACAATTAACTTTTGATAAGGTGTACCTGTTAAATTAAATAAGAAAATGCCAGAAAGGTGCAAAGCAAAAGATGGCTGCTTTGAAGAATCTAAAATAAAAAACATTATTTTACTACATAAATCCATGTGTTCTTTTATAGTTTAATGTCTTCAATATTAATCTACAGTGGTGAAAATAATAATAAAAACCAAACCTTTAACTGGTACTGTACATATATATATATATATTTATTTTTATTTATATATATATATATATATATAAAACCTTAAATCTGTAATTTGCAAAAAAAAGCAGTAAACATTGCAGTTAGGTTTCAGGATCTCTCCAGCTTTATTAAAATAAGGGACTTCTTTTTTGTCAAAAGGTAGAAACAAGTTTGGCACGGACAACAAAGTACAAAAATAGAACAGTTCAAATTCTCACACACACACACGTTGAGATTAAAGGGATAAATTAGTAGAAAGACAGTAGAAACCAGAATGTGTCAGTCACAGTGCGAGCCCTCTAACAAAAGAAGGGCTACAGAAAAGAAAAGCACATTTTCATGGACAATTTAAACAACATTGTTAAT
>NC_081518.1:45284541-45462041 GCF_030273125.1 Centropristis striata | reverse complement strand
CTATTCAAACCATTACATTTTATAGGATGTTTTTTAAGCCGTATGTAATTTGAATTTTGGCACATTACTACATGATTTGAATGCATCACCTTTACTGTCATATTTGTTAGTGTACAGAGTGTCAGAGTACTCACGGGTCCTGGCCCGGCCCACCAGCGGCGTGCTCCTCTGGCTGTTCTGGATGGCAACGATCCTGATCACGTACTCGGTGGCAGGTCTCAGGCCTGCAGAGCAGGAGAGGAGCGTTTAGTGGATTAATAGCTTGCATCTGTCTTTACAAGTATAGTATGTCATGAAAAAGGCATAAAAAATAATAGCATAGTATGCCATAAAAATGTCCAAAAATGCCATAGCATTGTATTTCATAAAAATGGCCTCAGTATTGTACGTCATACATTTCATGGAAAGTCATAGCACAGCATGTCATAATTATTGTCAAAAGAGTAAGAATAAAGTGTGGCATAAAAATGTAAAAAATAAATAAATAAATAAATAAATGTCAGAGCATAGTCAGTATCAATAAATGTGTCAATATGTATGTCAATAAAAGTCAGTATGTTTTAAATTTCATTTAAAAAGGCCTTAGTACAGTAAAAATGAATGAAGAATGATGAAGAAGAGTATGTTTGAGTATGTTATAAAAATGTAAAAGAGAAAAGAAAAAAAAGTCATACTATAGTATGGATATATATATCCGAAAACAAGTCACAGTATGTCTGAAAATGTAAAAAAATAAATAAATAAAAGTAATAGTATGTCATGAAAATGACAACAAAACGTCATAGTATTGCATGTCATAAAGTAATAAAATGAAAATGATAGTATAGTTTCCATAATAAATGTAATACCATAGTGGTGAGAGAGCCTGTGTGAATATTGTTTGTGCTGATGAAACACTCAGTTTGTACCAGATATGGTGGCGTAGTTCTGGCCGGCGTGGGGCCGAGGAGTCAGCTCTCGTGGAGCTCCGCCCGACTCCTCGTAGGTGACGTAGTATCCTGTGATCTGAGTGGCCGGAGGCTGCCAGGTGAAGCTGATGGAGGTGGGGGTCAGAGACTTGAACTGGATGTTGGTGGGAGCCTGGACCACTGGTTCCGCTGGAAACACAAAGATCTCTTAGACTGTTTGAGTGTGCACATAAATGTGGTTCTGCTGACTGAAGGAACTGTTCAGCAGACTGTCTCTGCACTGGACTAAAGTCTTGACTTCTTTACTCCTCAGGCTGGACAACAACAACAACAACAACAACAACAACAACAACATGGTTCAAACTGTCTCCTGTCAACTATCATATCAGAGTCTTCTGTGCTCCAGTTTAACCTACAATTAAATACAGAGCTTGATCCCAGAACAAAAGAAGGATGAAGGAGTATACCGTCTTTGGAGACTGTAATGTTCATTTTAAATGTATTTTTTCTAGTTTTGTCTTTGTTGATGTTTCAAATGAAACTGTTGATCTGAAGTATTATCATCATGTCTCTCTATTTGTCCCTTTAAGTTCCCATCATGTAGTCTCAGGTGTTTGAAGCAGAGCTCCTACCTGTGCTGATGATGAAAGCCTACCTGTGCTGATGATGAGAGTGAAAGCCTACCTGTGCTGATGATGAAAGCCTACCTGTGCTGATGATGAAAGCCTACCTGTGCTAATGATGAGAGTGAAAGCCTACCTGTGCTGATGATGAAAGCCTACCTGTGCTAATGATGAGAGTGAAAGCCTACCTGTGCTAATGATGAGAGTGAAAGCCTACCTGTGCTGATGATGAAAGCCTACCTGTGCTAATGATGAGAGTGAAAGCCTACCTGTGCTGATGATGAGAGTGAAAGCCTACCTGTGCTGATGATGAAAGCCTACCTGTGCTGATGATGAAAGCCTACCTGTGCTGATGATGAAAGCCTACCTGTGCTGATGATGAAAGCCTACCTGTGCTGATGATGAAAGCCTACCTGTGCTGATGATGAGAGTGAAAGCCTACCTGTGCTGATGATGAGAGTGAAAGCCTACCTGTGCTAATGATGAGAGTGAAAGCCTACCTGTGCTGATGATGAAAGCCTACCTGTGCTGATGATGAAAGCCTACCTGTGCTGATGATGAAAGCCTACCTGTGCTGATGATGAGAGTGAAAGGAGCGCTCTTTGTGTTTCCGTTCAGCGTGTACAGGTAGACGGAGTAGGTGGTGCCTGGCTGCAGACCTTAGAACACAAACAGGGACACTTTGTTACCGCTGTAGACTATTCTCCACCTTTAGAGCTCAGCAGGAAGGTGTGCTGTACCTGTGAGGGTGTAGGTGTATGCGTCTGCTGGGATGGTCCTGCGGATGGTGGGGGTGGAGCCGCTGAGGGGCGTGGCCTCGATCAGGAAGCCGGTGATGGTTTCTGTCTTGGAGCGCCAGCTCAGCGTGAAAGAAGTGTCCTTCACATCAGAGATGCGTACACGCCGCGGAGGACTGACATCTGCATCAGTGGGAGAGAAACCGGAGCAGTGAATAATATAATAATAATAATAATAATAAAAATAAGTGATGCTGATTCACGGTGCAGCAGTTACCTTCCAGTGTGGTGGTCTCGCCCTCCAGCGGCCGGCTGGTGACGGAGTTCTTCAGAGCGTAGACGTGGATCTGATACGTTGTTGCCACCTAAAGACATAAAGTTCATATTAACCATATTATACGTATATAGTTCATATTAAACTGACTATGGAGAGAAGAGCTCTTGTTACCATGAGTCCTGGGATGACCACACGTGTGGTGTCTGGAGCAACGTTCAGCTCTTTGGCGGGTCCGTTGATGTTCTTGGGGCTGACGACCACGCGGTAGCCGGACAGGCGTGCACTCGGAGCTCGCCATGACACGGTGAAGGTGGAGGGACCCACATCAGAGATAACCAGGTTGGTCGGAGCAGGAATCACTGAAAGAGCAAACAAGAACATTTGTAGTAAGTGTCATACATAGAAAACATGACATTCCTGAGCTGATTTCTGCGGCTGCTACCTGTGGCCTGGGTTCCCACCAGCGGCGTGCTGGGCGTGCGGTCGTGCAGCGCGATGACTTTAACCGTGTACTCCGTCCCGGGCAGAAGGCCTCGCAGCATGGCGGTGTTCTGGTCACGTCTGGGCGCCGGACGCAGCTCCCTCTCGCTCTCCTCTGAGCTGGAGTAGAGGACGCGGTATGATGTCACCGAGCCGTCGGGACTGTCCCACGTGATGCGCATGGCGGAGGAGTCGATGTCGGAGAAGGTCAGGTCCTTGGGACGGTCCATCGCTGCAGGACGCCACGCATTAAACAATATTTACTTCTAATGCTAGAAAGTGACGTTTCCAATGTATTTTGTCTCAACTGTTGTGAGTCGTGATACTGAACCAGCGAACATGTTTGAATTTGAATTATTAAGTATTTTACAGCACGTAAAAGAGGACTTGAACCATCTAACCAAGCTCTCAGTGCTCTCTTCTCAAACGGTTCTGTTCTCATCTACATACTGTATATCACCTTTATTGGTGCCATTACTGCATAGTAATACAAATAAAATTAGTAATATTGAATCAGTGGCTTCCTCCAGGAGAAATCTAACCGGAGAAAGTGTCCTTATGAGGAAAACCAGGTTTGTCACTATCATGATTTTAAGAAATAAAGGAGATGCCTATAACTATATATACAGCTGACAGAGAGAGCCTCATATCACTTGGACCAAAACAATCATTCTTGTATCATCTTTAGCTGAATTGAGTGAAACTAACCAGTGATGGCGTTCTCCACCACGGGGGAAGACGGCTGGCCGTCGTTGCCCAGAGCGGACACACTCACAACATACTCCGCAGTGGGCATCAGGCCTGTGAACGTCATCTGAGTCTGATCTGGAACACAATACAATAATAACAATCATACTTTTAGCTGACAGCCCATGCTTATAAAGTACAGTAACAGCTGTGGTGCACCATGTTGAACTTCAGTGTATGTAGACAAATGCTGTCTGTTAAGACTGTTATAGACAGATACTGCTAGTTTAGAGACTTAGACTAAGACTTCATTTTATTGTCATTCACCAAATTATATATATATATATATATATATATATATCAATTATTATAGCAGTGATGCATTGACAATAAAGGTATTTTATACTATTTTATGCTGAACAGCTGTTGTCTTTCTTACCAGGGGCCACCACCTCGGAGTAGGAGGGTCCGAGGCCGTTCTTGGGGACGCTGGTGATTCTGTAGCCTCTGATTGGTCCCTGAGCAGGAGACCAGCGCACCGTGAGGGCGTTGTCACTCACATCAGTCAGTCGCATGTCAGTGATGGGCTCGGTGTCTGGAGGAGACCAGGACACATTCGGAGTTTAGATTTAGTCTGAAGCCTCATTGATTTGTTCTCAGGAATAATATTTTTTTTACCAGTCTTGTGTGTGATGTAGACCGGAGTGTTGGAGGCGGGGCTGTCCCCTCGTCCCGTCACAGCGTACACTGTGATGGTGTAGTCGCTGCCGGGCTTCAGGCCGGTGATGGTGGCGCTGGTCTGAGTGCCGGGGATGGAGAACTCTTGAGGAGCCTCACCACCTGGACAGACAGTGAAGAAGTGTTACACTTTGAATCTGGTGGAGGTTCAGAGGAAACTATGCCCTAAAACAAAGTACAGACTTGTGCCTCCATAGGTGATCCTGTAGTTCTTCACTGCCACAGAGGGGGCGTCCCAGCGGATGGTGATGGTGGTGGGGGTGGAGGAGGTCACCTCCAGGTCCGTAGGAGCATCAGAGACTGCAGATGTTAGAGGAGGAAAGAGGAGCATGATAATAAATGATGAGTCACTAAATGAGGAGAAAGGTGAACCGGTTAGTGAACTCACTGGTGGCCTGAGTGCCAGTCAGAGGCTGGCTCTCCTGGTTGTTGCTGACAGCATACACATATATCAGATACTCCGTCTCCGGGGTCAGCCCGGTCAGAGTGAAGTAGGTCCTGGTGGGCGGCAGCCTCTCGTCCTTGGCGCGCCCGCCGCTCGTCTTCTGATGGCGGACGCGGTAGCCGGTGATGGCGGCGGTGGGAGCCAGCCAGTGAACGGTGAAGGAGTTGGTGCGGATGTCAGAGAAGTCCAAGCCAGTGGGCGAGTCCAGAGCTGCAGACAGGAAGAGCTGTTTTAGACTGGTTGGGCCATTTTAACAGTAAGTGGGTTGTTTTTTCCAAGTTGAAAAACTGAATAAAGTGTTTACAAATGAGCCTTTTTTCAGTTCTTGAAAAGTAAGGGTTTTGGACATAAAATAAAAATGTATTGCTGTTATTTGCTGATTTTGGTATGTTTGAAAACAGTTAAAGTTGCTATTGCATTGATTTTATGTGATGAATTTAAAGTTTACAGTAAAAATAGACAGCGTCATACTCACTTGTCCTCTGAGTTCCTGTAGCTGGGCCGCTCTCTCGCTCACCGTACACACACACAACACTGATCCGGTACTGCGTGTTGGGCAGCAGGTCTAACGGAGAGACACCATGAGGACCATGTACAAACAACTCATTTTGATTTTAAATCCAGCTTTCTGTCAGACTGTCTTACTCTCCAGCAGGAAGGTGTTGGTGGCTCCGCCCACATTGACCTCCTTGATGTCGTCGTCCGTGGCGACAGGGTGGTAACGGATGACAAACCTAGAGATGTCGCTCGGCGTGGCGACATGAGGGACCGTCCACGTCACCCTGATGTGGTCAGGACCCACGCCGTTAAACTGCAGGTTAGTGGGAGCTGGAATAGCTGCAAGAATGACGGAGTAACAGTTACAGCTAACACAGGAAAAGAAAAGAGGTTAATCAAATGTACAAAGGCAGAAAGAAAATCTCATTAAAGTGATAGATTTCTAAAATGAACTAGTGTTTGAGATAATGAAGGGCCTCCCACGGACGGAGAGAAAGAGTGAAATCACCAGCTTGTGTGTGCTTTGTGTGTGTGGTCGGCTTGCTCTCGCCCTCCTCTGTAACACTGAACACGCTGATGTCATAGTCCACGCCCGGCTCCAGACCGCCGATCGTGTAATAACCAGCAGATGCTTCCACCGTGTCTTGAAAAAGTGTCGCGCTCTGGCCTGACGCTGCTACCGTTATCCGGTAAGCAGTAACGGTGGAAAGGGTGGGAGGGGTCCAGATCAGGCTGATGCTGCTGGCAGTAATGTCCACAAAGCCAACGTGACTCGGTGGGGGGATTTCTGCAGGTTAGGCCAGGTGCAAAGCGCAGGCAAAGTTAGAGAGACAGAAAGACCCAAGAGCCATAATAATTACATTAGTTATATCAAAAGCATTCATTTCATTCCCAATAAAGCAGTCACAGATCCAGTAGCCATGCTAGATAGAGATAATTACAAATATTCACCAGTTACTTGATAATTAAAGCAGTGATTCATAAAACTGTACTGGGCATGCTCAAAACAAAAGAAAAGAAACAGAAAAAACATTCCACTGATTAAATATGGCCTCCATGCATGCTACCAATGCCCATGTTAGTAGAAGGTTATGGTCATTTAAGCTGCAGTGAACAAACAAAGTGGTTGCTCAAAGTAACAAATCCAACTGAGAATTAGCCATCAACTCTGCACATCATGGAGCTTTTTAGCCTCTTTTAAAGGGAAAGTTGTTTTAAGAGGAGTTGTATGAGTTACTTATCCACCGTCAGTAGATGGTGGTCACCACATCTCCAGTTAACAGAAGCATGGAAGCAAAGCACAGTTCTGCTGTGGACGGCAGCATCAACACTTATTTAACAACCTGGTGAACGCTGTATTTAGAATGTTTTACAGCCCTTTTCTTTGGCTCTACATGTTCTCAACCATAGAGCTTCTGTATACTTCCTCATGCAGCAGTTCAGCTGTTTGGGTCAGACTTTAGCAGAAGGAGACTGAACAAGAGACAGAAACTTTTGTGGAAACTGGAGGCCAAAAAAGAGGCTGACGGCAAGGTTAAGCAGCGAAAATATTCAAAATATAGTGTTCACTTTTTTTAGTTGGCTAAAATAAATGTTGCTGCTCCACAGCAGCTCATTGCTTTGTCTCTCTGCTGGTTCTCCTGCCTGCTTCTCCAAACCAGGACATGTTGAAACTAAACGGGCAATGATTTAATTCTTCGGTGTGCAAGCAGGCTCTGTTCTGCTGCTGTCAGGGCATTTTGAAGTTATTTTGCCCCCTAGTGGTGAAAAATCCATTAATGCAGCTTCATGAAGGCATTCAAGCTTCTTTTTCTCTTTCAAAAGGAATGTATTCATTGGGAAACGTTCCAGCAAAAAGAAGAATACATTGTAAGAGTGTGAATAAAGAAAGTTTCCTCTTTGTTGATTAGTCAACTAATTTTGTCTTAGCTGACTAAGATTTCTCAAAATGATAGTCATTTTTTATACATTTTTCATGCTAAATGACTACATTAATGATTTCAAGAAACGTACGAGCTTTTTTGTGGAGAACCTCGATTTTACAGATCTTGATGAAACTTTTTAGTCCAACACCGGCTCCAGTTTGACTGATACATCTTCTTTCTTTTTTCTCCTCTCTAACACAGACTCATTGATCTTTTTGGTGGTCAGGGTTGTGTTTGATACTCATTACAGTGTGAATTCTCTGCTGGTGGCTCCTACCTGGTGTGACTATTGTGGACACGGGGACACTTTCCAGATGGCCCTTGGTAGTGAAGACACTGATGTTGTACTCCGCCCCAAGATTCAGGTTCTCTAGCACGCAGGAAGTTTGATCAGCTCGGACAAACTCTTCCAGAGTGTTTCCTCGCTGGCCGCTGGTCGGCGTGCTGGTCACTCTGTAGCCTGTGATGCCTGCAGACGGTGAGAACGTGACAAACATGGAGGAGGGAGAACATAATGTCAGGAGGTTCTTTAGAATTGTGAGTCAAAAGGAGATACCGGGAAGAAGCGTTTGTTCTAGTGGGAAAAAACAACGTTTGAAGGCTAGACTAGTCTAGACTTGGCCAGAGCCAATGTGCTGACAGTGCGTGGGAGCTCAGTCAATATTGACCTGGTGTCCTGGAAGCCACCCAGTGGACGGTGAGCGCTCCAGTATCAGGGCTGGACTGGACCTGGAGGTCAGTGGGAGGAGACAGAGCTGCAGGGACACAGAGACATCATGGCACCAGCATGAGAAACTATTAGAAACTAGAGTCCACACTGAGAACAGTATTAAATCAGTAAGGTGATCCAATATAAAAGGTGTTTTATGGTATTTTTTTATCCAGTGAAGTGAATCAGATACGCACCAGTAACAACGTTGCGGGTGACGGGGTTTCCAGTGTGGCGTCCGTTGAAGATGGGCTGAACGCTGTAGGTGTACGGAGTCCCAGGAAACAGACCCGGAATAAAAATACGTCCAGAGTCGGAGGTCTGTTCTCTGGGAGACTCTCCTTCCTGGCTGGGGAGCACCGACAGCTGAGGAGGAGGAGGAGGAGGAGGAGGAGGAGGACGAGGAGGAGGAGGAGGAGGAGGAGGAGGAGGAGGAGGAGAAGGAGGAGGAGGAGGAGGAGGAGGAGGAGGAGGAGGAGGACGAGGAGGAGGAGGAGGAGGAGGAGGAGGAGGAGGAGGAGGAGGAGGAGGAGGAGGACGTCCAGAGATTAGAAATACACTTAAAACAGAGCGTAGGGAAGTTCTTGTGCCACTGTGGGGCAGCACAACAAACTGTGTGTTCTCATCCTAACTTCATCTTACATTTTCATTTGATATTTCAACAGGATTTTCAATCTCAAAATCGCTTCAAAGTTATGAAATATACAAAACTGCACATGACTCCCACAACAGGTCTGGACAACTCCTAAATTGTGTCAAGACAAAATTCAGAATATGAGAAAAAAAGTGAATGCCGCATTCTCCTAAATCACATGGACAAGACTTGAGACTCTGTTGAGCTTTTCAGACTTTCATTCATATTCCAAAAGGGACTTTTTCTGTTCCGTCAGACTTCCATTAGAAAATATTTATTCAAATACAGAGGACCATCAAACAACACCTACATTATCGAGTTTTTATCTGAAAAGGACTTTAATTAGCAACAATTTATAACACTTCAGAGATTTTATTGTAATGAATCTCATCTTTTTTACCATAAACTTTTATGTAAATGGTAAAATTCAAAAATATTGTAATAATTCGTAATACGGCTTAGTCTTAAAACTTTTGATGAATTATGCAATTAACTGCCCCATCATTTTTAAGTTAAGTATGACTACTGATATTAAATATACATTTAGCACAATGTTCAAACTTTTTCTTAAAATATGTCTTTTTATATATAGGTTTATGTGCATATAAGATAAAAAACCTCCAAATTGTCAGTAAAATTTTCACTACTAATAATCCTTCTACATTGCACAGAGTGATTTGATCTATTGATAGTATGAAATACCTTGTTTAGAGCAGCAGTCCTTTTGTTTATTTATTTTGTGTTTGTTTGTTGTTTACCTTGTAGCTGAACCTGCGGACAGGAATCCACGAGACCAGGATGGAGGTATCAGTGACCTCCGTGCTGAAAGGGGGAGCGTTTCCCATCTGGGGAGCTGTGAGCAGGACAGAAAGTATTAAACCGTTGCTGTGATTCTTTCTCCTCCCTGCAGACGTTGTGTTTCTGACTGTTTACTGACTAATACTGACTGGTGCTGAAGTACGTGGTCACGCCCTCGCTGAGCACGCTGTCCAGCTCCGAGTGCAGGACGGCGGTGTACTGGGTGTCTGGACGCAGATTCCTCAGAGGGAACTGGGTGACCCGGCCCGGGATCCTCTTCTCGATGGGGTTGGAGCCCTCGATGCTCAGGAAGAGGCGGTAGCCGCTGACGATGGCGCGGGGCGCCTCCCAGACCACCAGCGCCGTGTCGGGCCCCACGTCGGTGAAACGCACGTCGAGGGGCGCGTCGGGCTCTGGAGGAGGTAAAACACACGTCAGCCTCTCCTTTTATTATTATTAAATATTTTATTATTATTTATTATGGTCCGTCGGGCTCTAGAGGAGGTAAAACACACGTCAACCTCTCCTTTTATTATTATTATTATATATTTTTATTATTATTTATTATGATCCGTCGGGCTCTAGAGGAGGTAAAACACACGTCAACCTCTCCTTTTATTATTATTATATATTTTATTATTATTTATTATGATCCGTCCGGTCCAACCTCTCCTTTTATTATTATTATATATTTTATTATTACTTATTATGGTCCAACTCCTTCCTGGTGGCCATACTTACTGGTAGACTTCTCCCCGATGAGCGGCTTGCTCTCCACGCCTCCGTTGATGGCGTAGATGTAGAAGCGGTACAGCGTGCCCGGCTGCAGGTGGGTGATGTCGGCGTAGGCGTTGGGGGAGATGGGCAGCTGCAGGACCCTGGTCTCACTGCCGTCAGGACCCACGGGGGTGAAATGAACCCTGTAGGCGGTCACCTCGCTGGGGGGGCCGGTCCAGGTAATGTAGATCTTCATATCTGAAACCTCGTAGAACTGCAGGTCTGTGGGTGCAGGGATCTCCTCTGTGGACAGGAAGTGGGAGATGGATTGATCAGTCTTCAGGCCCAGGAACATCTAACTATCAGGGTTAGTTTAAAGGTTTAAAGTAATCTCTGGAGGTCTCTGGAGGTACTGAGCTCTAGTAACACTATGGAGCAATGTTTTTATGAGTCAGTCCTCGTTTAAGGGGAAAAACTCCACAGGGAGCCTTTAGCTTAGCACGGTATGTTTTATATGGGTCTGAAATGCTACACAAAGTATAATTTAAACAAAAAGTGCAACAACAGGCTTTAACAGTTTAAAGAGCTCAACAAGAACGGCTCAGATAAAGCTGGAAATATGAGAGAAATGACAAAAACAAAATGGGTAAAAAGAAATCATTCAGAGCCATTCTTCACAGCATCTGGTTTGGTTTTTCAAGCACAATAAAACGGTACATTTTACCGGTCCAAGCACAAGAAGAGAGTCAGAAATGGAAATCCAATTTAAGATAAACGGAGGATTTATGGAGCATGTGTGCCTCTGTGTGGGCTTTACATGCATGCTTGCTTTTTATAAGTGTTTCACTACATCTGAACAGGTTTCTGAGCCCGTCAAGAACTAAAGAGAGGTCATTCAGGGGCCATGACAGACCGATGACATAAGAAGATATTACTACGCTGTAGTAGAGCGCTATAAGCTCAGCTTCCTAAACCCCCCTGGCCCTATAAGGAATCTTCAGCCGCCAGTATAAACTTGGTGTTTTTAGTTTTCACTGACAGCCAAAAGAGAAAGTATTATATCAGAAGAAGAATAATGCACCTGGTGGAGGGGATCCCGCCGTGTTGACCTGCACAAAGATAGGCTCGCTCTCCTGGTTCTCCTCCACGGCGTAGATGCTGATGTTGTAGAGGAGGCCGGGTCGGAGGTCAGCCAGGGTCACTGAGGTCTGCGTGTCCGGCAGGTTGAGCTCCGTGCTGCTGCCTTCCACTGACGGCGTGTACACCACACGGTAACCTGCAGCCACAAACACAGCCTCTAGTACAATACTCTCAGATATTAACACACACTGAGGTCCTCACCAGTAATAGTACAATACTCTCAGATATTAACACACACTGAGGTCCTCACCAGTAATAGTAGAATACTCTCATTAAACCAGATATATTCCTCACCAGTAATAGTACAATACTCTCATTTAAACCAGATATATATCTCACCAGTAATAGGAGAATACTCTCATTTAAACCAGATATAAACACACTGAGGTCCTCACCAGTAATAGTACAATACTCTCATTAAACCAGATAGAAACACACTGAGGTCCTCACCAGTAATAGTACAATACTCTCATTTAAACCAGATATATATCTCACCAGTAATAGTAGAATACTCTCATTTAAACCAGATATAAACACACTGAGGTCCTCACCACTAATAGTACAATACTTTCATTTAAACCAGATATAAACACACTGAGGTCCTCACCAGTAATAGGAGAATACTCTCATTAAACCAGATATATTCCTCACCAGTAATAGTAGAATACTCTCATTAAACCAGATATATATCTCACCAGTAATAGTAGAATACTCTCATTAAACCAGATATATATCTCACCAGTAATAGTAGAATACTCTCATTAAACCAGATATATATCTCACCAGTAATAGTAGAATACTCTCATTAAACCAGATATATATCTCACCAGTAATAGTAGAATACTCTCATTAAACCAGATATATATCTCACCAGTAATAGTAGAATACTCTCATTAAACCAGATATATATCTCACCAGTAATAGTAGAATACTCTCATTAAACCAGATATATATCTCACCAGTAATAGTAGAATACTCTCATTTAAACCAGATATATATATATATATCTCACCAGTAATAGTAGAATACTCTCATTAAACCATATATATATATATATATCTCACCAGTAATAGTAGAATACTCTCATTTAAACCAGATATATATATATATATCTCACCAGTAATAGTAGAATACTCTCATTAAACCAGATATATATATATATATCTCACCAGTAATAGTAGAATACTCTCATTTAAACCAGATATATATATATATATCTCACCAGTAATAGTAGAATACTCTCATTTAAACCAGATATATATATATATATCTCACCAGTAATAGTAGAATACTCTCATTTAAACCAGATATATATATATATATCTCACCAGTGATAGTAGAATACTCTCATTAAACCAGATATATATATATATATATATCTCACCAGTAATAGGAGCCTGAGGCCTCGTCCAGCTGACTCGGATGGACGACTCTCCCACCTCGTCCACGGCGTGCTGGCCGGGCGTGTCAGGAGCTGAGAGAGACAATAATACAAATCAGTCACAGCAGATGTTGTGTAGAAATTGTGCACAATTTAGAATAGAATAGAATAGAATTGCCTGTATTGTCATTGTAACAAGCAACGAGTGCAACTCCCAGAGTGCATAAAACAACTGAAGAACAACAACACACAATGCTTCAGGACAATAAGGTGTAAAAAGTATAAAATATCACAGCAAGAATAAATAATTGAATGGCAAAAAATATTGAATATAGAATAAATGGGTATGTATGTAAAGGAGGAGAATGAGGAGGAGTGGTAGCATGTAGAGGCAGTTATTAGATAATATGAATATAAATATATTGCACTATAATATTATTGCACTTATACGGTAAGAACAGGACGCAGCAGATACAGGAGACAGATGTATAATATAATTATATAATAACTAATAATAATAATAATATAATAATAATAATACAGGAGACAGATGGAGGTTGTGTGTGGATGTTTCTGTATAATATAATTATATAATAACTAATAATAATAATAATAATATAATAATAATACAGGAGACAGGTGGAGGTTGTGTGTGGATGTATAATATAATTATATAATAACTAATAATAATAATAATATAATAATAATACAGGAGACAGATGAAGGTTGTGTGTGGATGTTTCTGTATAATATCATTATATAATAACTAATAATAATAATAATATAATAATACAGGAGACAGATGGAGGTTGTGTGTGGATGTATAATATAATTATATAATAACTAATAATAATAATAATAATATAATAATACAGGAGACAGATGGAGGTTGTGTGTGGATGTATAATATAATTATATAATAACTAATAATAATAATAATAATATAATAATACAGGAGACAGATGGAGGTTGTGTGTGGATGTATCTGTATAATAACTAATAATAATAATAATATAATAATAATAATACAGGAGACAGATGGAGGTTGTGTGTGGATGTATCTGTATAATAACTAATAATAATAATAATATAATAATAATAATACAGGAGACAGATGAAGGTTGTGTGTGGATGTTTCTGTATAATATAATTATATAATAACTAATAATAATAATAATAACATAATAATAATACAGGAGACAGATGGAGGTTGTGTGTGGATGTTTCTGTATAATAACTAATAATAATAATAATAATATAATAATAATACAGGAGACAGATGGAGGTTGTGTGTGGATGTATAATATAATTATATAATAATAATAATAATAATAATATAATAATAATACAGGAGACAGATGGAGGTTGTGTGTGGATGTATAATATAATTATATAATAATATAATAATAATGATATAATCCACCTGTGGTCTGGGAGGTGGACAGGATGAGGGTGGGCTCTCCGCGGTCGGGCAGCTCGTACACGTTGACGTTGTATCTGCGTCCCGGCAGCAGGTCGCCGATGGTGACGGAGCTCGCCGTGCGTGGAATATCTGGAGAAACCCACAAAAAGTTACGTTAAAAAACATTAAATTATATAACAGTATTATGATGTTTTTAATTTGGTTTAAACCATTTTCTGCTGCTCAGTGGTTAAATTAGATTTCCTTTTGCATGATTAAGTAGGTTGACTCTCGCCAATTATTTAACTGATTGGTCGGCAAAATGGACAGACATACAAAATGACAATATTTATCAATACCTTAATAAAAAAAGACTCCTAATGGAAATGAAGTTGAAGTAAACTATGTATTCAGATGAATACATAGTTTACTATACATTTATTAGCCTTTAATTATGCTTTTTGCAGGATCAGATATTAACCAAAAACAATGGGATGATGACGAAATTAAAACAGCCATCTTAAAGTGCTTTTTTTTACTTAACCACTAAAATATTCAATTTATATACAATTTTATATGAATTTTATCAACCATAGCATAGTTTACTATAAATAATTGCATAATAAAGTATGTATTAACTTCAATAAGGTTTTGTTGCATAATAAAGTATGTTATAATGTTAATAAAGCAACAAAAAGCTAGGTAAAGGTTCAACAAGGACATGATAAGTAAGTGAGTTCAACTTGATAAATGTTTGTAATGTAATTTTATTTAACGGTCTAGAAACGTTAACAAGTGGTTATAAATGTCTTATAATGTAACAATCAATGTGTTTATGATGCTATTATTAACAGTTTTATAATCTTATTCAGTCATAATGATGCTAATAAGCATCTTTTAAGTGACTTAATCCCTATTAGCTGATACTTTTTACAAAGACCTCAGTATAAAGCGCTCCCATCACTCATTCATCTATCTGGATGGAACCACATAAAGAGATATATGGAATAATAATAATAATAATATGGAGGTTCTCACCCAGGACTTTGGGCTTGGCTCCGTCCTCGCTGAGCTCGTACTGCACCCTGAAGCCGGAGATGGTGGAGGAGGCCGAGGTCCAGGACACCACGAAGCTGTTGGAGGTGATTTCTGTCACCGACTCCGAGGTGTCGACCACCGGAGGAGGCGGGGTCGTCTCCCCCTCCGACGTCTCCACTGCACACACAAAGAGATATAAATATATATATCAGAGTTATCTTTATATAACAAACAGACATCAGAGTTATCTTTATATATTAAAGTTATCTTTATATATCAGAGTTATCTTTATATAACAAACAGACATCAGAGTTATCTTTATATATCAGAGTTATCTTTATATATCAGAGTTATCTTTATATATTAAAGTTATCTTTATATATCAGAGTTATCTTTATATATCAGAGTTATCTTTATATATCAGAGTTATCTTTATATATCAGAGTTATCTTTATATATCAGAGTTATCTTTATATCAGAGTTATCTTTATATATCAGAGTTATCTTTATATCAGAGTTATCTTTATATATCAGAGTTATCTTTATATATCAGAGTTATCTTTATATATCAGAGTTATCTTTATATATTAAAGTTATCTTTATATATTAAAGTTATCTTTATATATCAGAGTTATCTTTATATATCAGAGTTATCTTTATATATCAGAGTTATCTTTATATATCAGAGTTATCTTTATATATCAGAGTTATCTTCAGGTTAGTGGCACCGAGAGTTTTACTGGCCGGGTCTACTCACGGGAGCCGTTTTACTGGCCGGGTCTACTCACGGGAGCCGTTTTACTGGCCGGGTCTACTCACGGGAGCCGTTTTACTGGCCGGGTCTACTCACGGGAGCCGTTTTACTGGCCGGGTCTACTCACGGGAGCCGTTTTACTGGCCGGGTCTACTCACGGGAGCCGTTTTACTGGCCGGGTCTACTCACGGGAGCCGTTTTACTGGCCGGGTCTACTCACGGGAGCCGTGGGTGGTGGTGAAGTCGAAGCGCGTGACCTCGCGGCGCCCGTACTGCAGGATGCTGATCAGCTGACCCTCGTAGGTGACGCCCGGCCGCAGCCCGCTGATGGTGTAGGAGTTGAGGTGGCCGGGGATGGTCGCCTCCCGCCACGGCCCACGGTTCATTTTCTACCACAGGGGGAAAGACAAAAAGGTCATGGGTCAAGGTTTTATGACATGAATCATAAATTAAAGACAACATGGACAAGATTACTTTAAAATGCTAAGAGAAAATATGAAATCTGATCACCAATTTCATTATATAACTAGGCAAACTGCTGATGAATGTTATCTGACTGAAAGCTCCAGAACAGGGATCAAAGTCTTAAAAGTTTTTTCAACTAGATAATTTGATTTCTAAACTCTTGTTGGCCAATTAAATCTCTATAGTAATGTACATTTTTGACGGATGAAAAAGTTAAATCAGGAAGAAAAAGAAGAAAATCTACTGGAATGATGAATTAATTCAGAACATTAAGACTTTGGTGGTTTGTATATGTTGGACTGGACTCTAGCTCAGACCCATTAGCTGCCACTTCCTGCTGCAGGAGTATTTAGTCTGGCTTTCCTCAGCAGGAGGCCAGATGAGGGCCAACGCCCTACACAGGAAGTATGTTCGACTTCAATTCAAGCTTCATAAGCATTTCAACCAGCCTGTCAGTCTTTGAGGTGGGGGATATTTTCCTTGGAGTCTGTTAAAACCTGAGGATGTAATAGAGTTCATGTGTAATGTTCAGTCAACATCACCAGAAGCTCTCGACTGTTTGCTCACCTTCACTAATGCTGCCGCTCAGCAAATCTAAAACAACATTTGGGGGGAAAATTAAAGCTCACTTGCATTTACAAAGGCGTCCAAAAGAGTGACTCACATTTCTCCATTTGAGGATGTACTGGGTGATGTGGACGGAGGAGGGGGGGTTCCACTGGATGGGGTGGGAGTCTGGCTGCTTCCCAGCCTCGGTGATGATCACCTGGACAGGTCTGTGGCCGTCTGAGGAGGAGGAGGAGGAGGAGGAGGAGGAGGAGGAGGAGGAGGAGGAGGAGGAGGAGAAGGAGGAGGAGGAGAACAAAGCCGCCATCAGCAAGGAGACAAGATTCACATGTAGTCAAAGACATAACGTAACGGTGTTATCCTCAGAGACTCTGTCAGACAGATTCATGGTTCTGGGACCGAATCAAAGCAGCAGACGGTAAAATCAGCTCAGACACCTGCTGACATGTGACATGACACCAGCGTTCTATATTTACCTGGCTGGCAAACCTCCACAGTCCCTCTGAACATTGATCATGCTCAGATAAATGTTGCAACTGGAAGTTTTCAGGTCAATGTTTGATTGGGGACACACAATGTGCTTCAGTACAAAGTACCACATGAAGCAACTTGTACCCAACGAGAGGGAGACGTTGGAGGCAGGAAGTGTGTATAAGGCCTCCCCTTCCTCTCCCAGCATCCCTTTCACAGGTCAGCAGGTCAGCAGCACCAGGCGGGGGAGGAAACAGAAAAAACCTTCCAACTACAAAGACCGGCTCCGTTTGCCAAACTTCAAAGTCGAGAAAAACAGCAAACCCCCGCTTTCCCTCCACTAACCTGGCAAGGGAACTTTTCATTTCAGAGACGTGTGATGGGGGTTAGGGGGAGGTGAGGAGGAGGAGGAGGGGGAGGAGGAGGAGGAGGAGGAGGAGGTGAGGAGGAGGGGGAGGTGAGGAGGAGGAGGAGGAGGAGGGGGAGGTGAGGAGGAGGAGGAGGAGGAGGGGGAGGAGGAGGAGGAGGAGGGGGAGGTGAGGAGGAGGAGGAGGAGGAGGAGGAGGAGGAGGAGGAGGAGGAGGGGGAGGTGAGGAGGAGGAGGAGGAGGAGGAGGAGGGGGAGGAGGAGGAGGAGGAGGAGGGGGAGGAGGAGGAGGAGGTGAGGAGGAGGAGGTGAGGAGGAGGAGGAGGAGGAGGAGGTGAGGAGGAGGAGGTGAGGAGGAGGAGGAGGAGGTGAGGAGGAGGAGGAGGAGGAGGAGGAGGAGGAGGAGGTGAGGAGGAGGAGGAGGTGAGGAGGAGGAGGAGGAGGTCAGTAACAGAGGAGGCTTGAATACGTGCAGCAAACACACATTAAGCACAAACAGCTGTCTGACTGTGTAAAAGCTGCAGGAAAGGCTGTAATACACCTCTGAATTAAGCAATACTCGCCAGTTTAATAATAATTAAAGTCTCCCTCCAGGCACATTTTAAAATAAGTAATAGATAATAGATATTTTAATATGGTTGTCCCACATAAAAAGTTAAAAAAGAAACTTCAAAGCCTTGTGCTCCACCCACCACTGCTGCAAAAAAGAGAGTTATGGAGCATCAACAGGCATGAAATACAGTCTTCTGGTTAATTCAATATCATGTTAGTTCTTGAGTGATTTATATTAACACTTAAACCAGCATATTCAAATAGAAACTATGTAAATCAGGTTTTCCTACCTTGGTAGGTCTGCTGAGGCTCACACCTCATCTCTCCGATCCCGTTGCCGTAGCAATAACAGCGGTACTGGATGCTGTGGATCGACTTCTCCCACGTAGCTCCAATCTGGTAGAACGCCCTGGTCTGGGGCTCCTGGCACTGGTCTGGTTTTAAAGTAGAGAAAATAAGTTTATTGGATGGGAAGGGGGGGGGGGGTGTAACTCTCTATAGTATAGTAGTATAACTCTATATAGCTATATATAGTATCTCTAGAGCTATATAGCTCTAGATAGTATAGTAGTATAACTCTATATAGTTATATATAGGATCTCTATAGCTATATAGCTCTAGATAGTATAGTAGTATAACTCTATATAGCTCTAGATAGTATAGTAGTATAACTCTATATAGCTATATATAGTATCTCTAGAGCTATATAGCTCTAGATAGTATAGTAGTATAACTCTATATAGCTATATATAGTATCTCTAGAGCTATATAGCTCTAGAGATACTATATATAGCTATATAGAGTTATATATGTATAGCACAAACCCACCGATGGCGTCACACTTCCAGCGGCCGCGGCCCTGGCCGTAGCAGGTGCAGTTCATCATGTAGCCCTCGTCGTGGCGCTTTGAGAACTCCTGGTTCACTTCATAGTTCAAGCCATCAACGATACACTGATCTGTGAGAAAAGAAGGAGAAAAGTCAGAATAAAGGCTTCGTGCTGAAAGACAGATGAGTTTTGTTGAACAGCGTTAGCTCTGTGACCTCGCAGCTGAGAGTGCGCCACGCAGCTCCACTCCCCGCGGCCGTTCCCCAGACAGGTGCACTCCATCATGTGACCCATGACATCATGGCGTTTGTCCCACTTGTCGCCTACGCGGTGCATCGCTCCATCGTTGGTGGTACAAATCTCCTCATGGGCTACATAAAGAAAGAGAGGGAAAAATAAATAAAAAAGAACAGTAGTGTGTGTGTGTTTACTCTCCCATTGGTTAGCAGCTAGGATAACATCAGGAGATAAAGTCCTATAGCCATAAATAAATATAATATAATATAATATATATATATATTTAATATATAATATATAAATTAATCTATAGTTTGGCAGATTTAATATGTCTGACTTTGGCAACATGAGCCAGGATGACTGAGGGTAAAATGATTGATCATCACAAATGTTTCAACTTTCATCTGTTGCTTTCTTGTTTGGTCTGAGAGTAGACAGACTGTTTTATAGCCAGGCTAAAGCTAAAGCTAAAGCTAAGCTAACTGTCTCCAAGTGTTAGATTCAAAGTTACCACTTTGTGGTATTGATCTTCTCATCTCACTCTCAGCATGAAAGTGAATAAGTGTATTTTCCTTTAAACAGTTTTGACTAACGTTATGATTTTAAATGTAATAATAGGAACAGGTCTGTGGATTACGAAAGTCTGGCGATATAATACATATCATGTTATAGAGGTTACCATTCAATGTGTTGCAATATATCATTTTTTAAAATGTAATTTTAGGAGACAAACATACAGACATACAATCAGAGCTTTTGCTTTAATCACAGCTATTCATTAACAATCAGTGCAGTGTTTTTGATTAATTAAATCTTTAGTATCACAAAACACATTATTGCAATACTTGATGTTTTCCTACACATCTAACTGTCAATGAACACTGGAAACCTGAAATTATTCTTCTAAAACTTCCTCTAGTTGGGAAAAAACTTAATGGGGGCTCAATGGTGTGAAGAAAGCACACACACACTCACACACACACTCTCACACACACTCACACACACACACACACTCACACTCACTCACTCACACACTCACTCACACACTCACCAGCCATGGGGCAGAAGCCGAAGCGCTGCTCCGTGTCGTAGTCGTGGGTGGTGCCGCACCACCTCATGGCGTCGCGGCGCCCGTCAGACGTGCAGTCGGTGTAGTTGCGGCCGCTGTAGAGGAAGGGGAAGTGGCACAGAGCGCCGTTGGAGTTCCCGCCTCGTGTTGCCACGATGGCTGCAACAGAGAGGAGACACTGAGTTCATGACTGAATTCTCTCTTTTTATAGGAGAGATATTGAGAACAGAGATATTGTAGTGGGGAACATGGAAGGAGCAGCTGTTTCTGAGTCTTATATTGAGAACAGATATTATATATTATATATATTATATATTGTAGTGGGGAACAGGAGCGGCTGTTTCTGAGTCTTATATTGAGAACAGATATTATATATTATATATATTATATATTGTAGTGGGGAACATGGAAGGAGCAGCTGTTTCTGAGTCTTATATTGAGAATAGATATTATATATTATATATATTATATATTGTAGTGGGAACAGGAGCAGCTGTCTCACCGTTCCTCTCGATGCAGAAGGAGTACTGCTGGTCTCTCTCGTAGTCGGAGGTGGTGGAGCACCACAGCTGGCCGTCGGTGCGTCCGTCGGAGGTGCAGGAGTAGTACGTCTTCCCCATGAAGCTGAACGGGAACGCACACGGCTGGCCGTTAGAGTTGCCACCGTACGCCTGCTTCCTGGCCTCTGCACACAGGGACATGGTCATTATTATTATTATTATTATTACAAAGCAATGTGCATCTAATAATGGTGATAATCTGAGTGTTGAGACTTGAATTGGGGACTTTAAAGACAGATTTAATGTCAAGGAAACCAAATCAGATCATCTTTAGCCTGAACCCACCCCACTCCTGGCAGCTGACTCCGTTGCCCAGGCAGGTGCAGAGCATGGGTTTGTTGCCCTGACTCCTGAACCAGCGCTGGCCGTCGTAGAAGCTGGCTCCGGACTCCGTGCGGCAGGTTCCCTCCACGGCCGGCTGCAGCAGCAGCGTCTGGGCCAGCGAGGGGGTCATTACCACGGCACCAGAGGCTGAAGAACAGAACAGAGTGGATCAATAATTAATAATTAACGCGAGAGAAATCCAGAGTAAAGTTTGGTGCAGATCTGAACCATTTGACTGATGTTCAGAGTGTTTGAGTCTCACTTCGGCCTGCGTTGTGTCTCTCACACTTCCACTCCCCGCGGCCGTTCCCTAAGCACTGACACTGCAGCGCCTGGCCCGCCGCGTCCTTCTTACTCCACGTGTCCCCGATACGGTACGACCGCTTGGTGTCCTGGTCGTTGCAACGGTCTGGTTGGAAAACAATATGGGTCAACATCTGCTCATGAAGTTTGTTAAAGTGTGTGTTTATGTGTAGTTTATTGATCACCGATCACAGATATATCTGTTGTTAAGTATTGTGCACATGTTGTCTGATATGAAAACTGACAGAACATATAATGCAGAAAACATAAGGTGATTTAAGGCATTTAGGGTGATTTAATTAGCTATTTAACTTATATCTATTTATTATTTACTTAAATGTTTAGCGGCTGATACTGATCATACAGAACTGATGTTTATCTCGCTTTTTATTTAATTTTTATTTATTCTTTATTTTCTTATTTTTCACTATGAGAATAGAGCTGACAATGCAATTAGTTGTATGTATAATGATGTTATTATTATTTTTTGTTTGTTTGTTTAAGAAAAAAGCCTTCTGAGTACTTTTATACTACTTTTATAATACTTTTATAGTCATATCGGTGCAAAATTGGTGTAGAATTGAAATAGAAAATGTAATTCTATCTGGGATATTCTTCAGGCTCTACTCTACTGCTGTGTTTTACTCATGTTTGTGTTTCTACTCGTCTTACTCCTGGAGGTGCAGGTGATGCGTCCGTTGCCTTCTCCCAGACAGGTGCAGTCCAGCATCATCCAGCCCTGGTACGGCTTCTCCCAGGTCTCCCCCACCACGTACGATGAGGAAACTGTGTTGTCGTAGCATCGCTCCGCTAAACAGAAAACACAGCGAGACACTAAGATCTGACTGGAAACCACAGCATCTCAGTCACCCCAGGGTTAGGGTTAGGGTTCTCAGTCAGCCCGTCACCCCAGGGTTAGGGTTCTCAGTCCCCCCGTCACCCCAGGGTTAGGGTTCTCAGTCCCCCCGTCACCCCAGGGTTAGGGTTAGGGTTCTCAGTCCCCCCGTCACCCCAGGGTTAGGGTTCTCAGTCACCCCAGGGTTAGGGTTAGGGTTCTCAGTCACCCCGTCACCCCAGGGTTAGGGTTAGGGTTCTCAGTCACCCCGTCACCCCAGGGTTAGGGTTCTCAGTCAGCCCGTCACCCCAGGGTTAGGGTTAGGGTTCTCAGTCCCCCCGTCACCCCAGGGTTAGGGTTAGGGTTCTCAGTCAGCCCGTCACCCCAGGGTTAGGGTTAGGGTTCTCAGTCACCCCGTCACCCCAGGGTTAGGGTTCTCAGTCAGCCCGTCACCCCAGGGTTAGGGTTAGGGTTCTCAGTCCCCCCGTCACCCCAGGGTTAGGGTTAGGGTTCTCAGTCAGCCCGTCACCCCAGGGTTAGGGTTCTCAGTCCCCCGTCACCCCAGGGTTAGGGTTAGGGTTCTCAGTCCCCCCGTCACCCCAGGGTTAGGGTTCTCAGTCACCCCGTCACCCCAGGGTTAGGGTTAGGGTTCTCAGTCCCCCCGTCACCCCAGGGTTAGGGTTCTCAGTCACCCCGTCACCCCAGGGTTAGGGTTAGGGTTCTCAGTCACCCCGTCACCCCAGGGTTAGGGTTAGGGTTCTCAGTCAGCCCGTCACCCCAGGGTTAGGGTTCTCAGTCAGCCCGTCACCCCAGGGTTAGGGTTAGGGTTCTCAGTCCCCCCCGTCACCCCAGGGTTAGGGTTAGGGTTCTCAGTCAGCCCGTCACCCCAGGGTTAGGGTTAGGGTTCTCAGTCCCCCCCGTCACCCCAGGGTTAGGGTTCTCAGTCCCCCCGTCACCCCAGGGTTAGGGTTAGGGTTCTCAGTCAGCCCGTCACCCCAGGGTTAGGGTTAGGGTTCTCAGTCCCCCCCGTCACCCCAGGGTTAGGGTTCTCAGTCCCCCCGTCACCCCAGGGTTAGGGTTAGGGTTCTCAGTCCCCCCCGTCACCCCAGGGTTAGGGTTAGGGTTCTCAGTCCCCCCCGTCACCCCAGGGTTAGGGTTCTCAGTCCCCCCGTCACCCCAGGGTTAGGGTTAGGGTTCTCAGTCACCCCGTCACCCCAGGGTTAGGGTTAGGGTTGTCAGTCACCCCGTCACCCCAGGGTTAGGGTTAGGGTTCTCAGTCCCCCCCGTCACCCCAGGGTTAGGGTTAGGGTTCTCAGTCACCCCGTCACCCCAGGGTTAGGGTTAGGGTTGTCAGTCACCCCGTCACCCCAGGGTTAGGGTTAGGGTTCTCAGTCCCCCCCGTCACCCCAGGGTTAGGGTTAGGGTTCTCAGTCAGCCGGGACATTTCCAGAGAAATAAAACATGGAAATCAATAGCTGTGGTGTAACGTGAGCAAAGAGGACAGACAGGCTCCGTGTTTGTCTGGACTAAATATTTACAGTGCTATCAAACAAAGTCATGCTTCTGAGAAATCACCACATCTCTATATTTGTGTGTGTGTGTGTGTGTGTGTGTGTGTGTGTGTGTGTGGCAGCTTGCATATTTAGGTCGTTATATTTTACATTTACCTGCATTCATTCAACCCGCAGGTTTAAATTTATAGTATATAGTATATAGTTTATAGTTTATAGTTTATAGTATATAGTTTATAGTATATAGTATATAGTATATAGTTTATAGTTTATAGTATATAGTATATAGTTTATAGTATATAGTTTATAGTTTATAGTATATAGTTTATAGTATATAGTTTATAGTTTATAGTATATAGTATATAGTTTATAGTTTATAGTTTATAGAGGTAGAATGACTCACCCACAGGTTTGCAGGTCCACTCTCCTTTGCCGTTTCCGAGACAGACACACTCCAGCATGTAGTCCTCGGAGTCGTGAGGTCTCTGCCAGGTGTCCCCGATCTTATAAGACCTCCCACCTTCATGGCACCGATCTGTGAGGACAAAATGTTCTCGTTTAAGGCACATAGCCAGCATTCAGATTTTATATTCAGTCACTCCCATTTAAATAAAACGTTTAATTAAAACTAGAGCCCGACGTGTATTTTATTGGGGTATCATAGATATATTGGTATCTGATATAAGCTGATAGATGATTTATAAACTGAGTCATCATCACATTGTTTGTTCAGCAGCAAAGACTCTCAGCAGAGTCAACCCTATATATAATATATATATATAATAGTGTCATTCAACACTGGGAACTTAAAGTCATTGCAGCAAAATACAGCTGGCATCAAGAAAAGTAACATTTGCATTTTGGAATATGAAACAGCAAATTAAGCCCATTGTGCCTATACATTTTAACATAAATAATGGTAGTATTACATATACTACAGCTGTGATTGATTAATATCAGAATTTTCTCAACATCTTGAGGTAATGCTATATGTTTCCAGTGCAAGAAAGAAGCAGAAAATATGAAAAAAATCATGAAAAACATGCAAAGACATGTCAAGAAAAGTACATTTTGTTGCAATTTTAACAAAAAATAACAACTGAATTAAAAATGACTAAAGTTTGGATTTGTTTGGAACTATTTGAGGTTCGTCAGGACATATCATTATCCATATCCTTATCATTAAAGTCTATGACTCACTAGCGATGGTGCAGCTGATCTTCCCTCGACCAGAACCGATGCAGGTGCAGTCCCACATCATGCCGTCCTTCGGCCGCTCGTAGGTCTCACCGACCCGGTACGTCCGGTCATTGTTCTTATCATAGCAGGACTCCTCCACTGGAGGAAACACAGGAAACACCACGAGGTTAACGGCCTGTTGCTGTGGTTCTGGTTTTGAAGACGCAGTGGTGACTGAACAAGTGTTTAAATATGTTTCAGTCATGGTGAGATTTATTCTGCTTTATTATCTATTATAGTTCTGAACGAGTGTTTAATGTGTTTCAGTCATGGTGACTAACTTTTATTCTGCTTTATTATCTATTATAGTTCTGAACGAGTGTTTAATGTGTTTCAGTCATGGTGAGTTTTATTCTGCTTTATTATCTATTATAGTTGTGAACGAGTGCTGCTGCCTCGGTGGAGGCAACTATCCTACATCTAAAGCTTTCACTCGTTTCCAGAAGAAATGAGACATTTCATCAGGTGTCTCACTGACCTTCAGGTTTACTCTGACACTTGATGCCCGCGGCTCCGTGGCAGGTGCAGAGCAGCAGGCTGCCCAGGTAAGGCTTGTCCCACTGCTCGTTGGCTCGGTACGACCGACCGTTTTCCTCACAGCCGACTAGAAACCATATCAGGAATATTATCACACGAAGAGCATTAAACATATGGCCTTTTTTTTTTTTTATACATAAAATGGCCATTAAAGTTCTGGCTGATCTGGCTCATCTCATAAGAAATCAGATTAATGCAAAGTTATAGCAAGTGCATTACATTTATTGATAAAACATATAAATCACTTTCTAATGCAGCAAAGATCCTGAAGGAGGATAAACTCAGGACCCCTTGGTGCTCAGTGGTCCTGGTACCAACCTGGAGAAAGGTCCGCTGCGTCACGGAGCTGAGGGAACACCTGGACCTGGCCGCTCTGTCTCCGGGTCTTCTTTGGAGAGCCGAGCACCGCGCTGCTGACGCACAGCGCCACCAGCAAGCCTGTCAGCGGGCCACCAGCCATGGTGTGGAAAATAAGAACTTCAAGATAAAGTAGAAAAAAACAACAAGTTAACGAGGAAAGTTTCAAAAAGAAGCGAGTGCAGAAGTGAGTTCAGCTTGGAGAGATCTCCTGTGGTTCCTCTCAGCTCCTGCTGCCTCTAGCAGCTGGTCCCAGGCCGAGCAGCGCGGCGCGCACTGCTTTATACCCGGACAGCCCGGCAGCCTGCTGGAGGGGCGGGGTCTAACTGGAGCTGGAGGACCCGCCCGTCTGAGCAACACTGACACTTGACACTTCACTTTCAGGACAAGAAGAAAACATGAAACAGCATCTGATGTTTGTTACGGAGATGAAATCAGGGATCAGTTCAGGTGAGATGGCACTAAAGCACCACTTTACATCTGGTGTCTGCCAGAGATGCTCATAAACTTCTTGAAAATAGGCCAATCACCATGAGCAAACCATAAAAATACACTAACTAACGACATCTTAGTTAACCAAGAACAAAAACAAGTCTCATATGGTGCCATGAATGGGCCAAAACAAAGGGAAAGACATTTTATCTTATTATTATTATTATTATTATTATTTGTTACAGCACTCCCAAAACATGGCAGCTACTGGACCAATAACATGGATCATAATTCATCTCTTACAATACATATTCCTTTCTGCATCCCAGATGAGCAAAAACATCTGGAGGTTGAACACAGCAGGTTGTTGATGAGGAAGAACTCCAGACGGTCTGACTTCACCGTTATGTATTTTTGTCCATGTTGAGAAATCAAAAACAATCATCATTTTTTTTTTTTTTTTTTTTTTTCAGACTGTTGAGTCACGAACAGTTTTTTTCCATAATGTCCTCTATTAAAATTAGCTTAAATTGTTTTGGATGACTGTCCACTGTTAATGTCTTTAAGTTGCAGTATTACAGTAGCACACACACACACACACACACACACACACACACACACACACACACACACACACACACATGATCTATCTCCATCTTGAGATCATCGATCACTGTTTCCTGTCTTCTGATGCTTCAGTCAGGTGAATGTGTGTTACCTGATAGCTTTTACTTTTGCTTTTTTTCTGCTTTTTGTGTTTGTTTTTGTGAAGCACCATGCAGTGGTATGCACCATTCTGAAAAAAAGAAAATGAACATTGTAACAAGTGCAATTGTGAGTTACTCAAGTATCAGGAATAATATTTCTGGATTTGAAGTCAGAATGAATTTTATTTTGAGGAATGTTACGTAATAAATATTCCTTCATCATCAAATGAATATATAGTGTTTTGTTAAGCTGTCGCAACTAATCGGTTTGCTTCATGAATTCAAATGTTCCCAACATTTAAGACAAGAGAAGCTTCATGACGTCCATCTGAACAGTGCAGTGCATCTGGCTGAATAAAGGAGCAGGCTGCAAATAAAACAGACAGACAGACAGACAGACAGACAGACAGACAGACAGACAGACAGACAGACAAGGAGCAACCCTCAGTAGTAACGCCCAGGACACAGGGCTGCTGGGGGAGCTAGCACTGATGGACTCTGATGGTCCCCCTGTAGCAGATAGACAGGACTCTGTCCTCTGATGGTCCCCCTGTAGCAGATAGACAGGACTCTGTCCTCTGATGGTCCCCCTGTAGGAGATAGACAGGACTCTGTCCTCTGATGGTCCCCCTGTAGCAGATAGACAGGACTCTGTCCTCTGATGGTCCCCCTGTAGCAGATAGACAGGACTCTGTCCTCTGATGGTCCCCCTGTAGCAGATAGACAGGACTCTGTCCTCTGATGGTCCCCCTGTAGCAGATGGACAGGACTCTGTCCTCTGATGGTCCCCCTGTAGCAGATAGACAGGACTCTGTCCTCTGATGGTCCCCCTGTAGCAGATAGACAGGACTCTGTCCTCTGATGGTCCCCCTGTAGCAGATGGACAGGACTCTGTCCTCTGATGGTCCCCCTGTAGCAGATAGACAGGACTCTGTCCTCTGATGGTCCCCCTGTAGCAGATAGACAGGACTCTGTCCTCTGATGGTCCCCCTGTAGCAGATAGACAGGACTCTGTCCTCTGATGGTCCCCCTGTAGCAGATAGACAGGACTCTGTCCTCTGATGGTCCCCCTGTAGCAGATAGACAGGACTCTGTCCATATATATACTGGTATATTTAAAGTTCTCCATTGAATTGAAGATGTATAACATTTAAAGTGAGCAAATATTCACATCCATGATCAGCCTTCCACCCTTGGTCTGTTTCTCATTTTATGTCTCTTTTTTTTCTTAGTTTTTCTGTCTCAATTGCTTGCTTGTTTGTTAAGTTTGATTGGTTTAATAATCCTGTTTTTTTATTATCATATATTATATGTATATTAAATGTATTATTATATATCTTATAAAATGGAATTGGAAAGAAATAATTGTGTTGAAGAAGATGAAGGACATATTGCAATAAAGTAGTTTAAAAAGAGATGTTTTTGTGGCACCTTTGCATTTGATGCATGAATCCAAACGTCTAGTGCAACACTTCAGCTGTACTTCAGCACAACATGTTGCATTGTTTGGAAACTTCTGGTTCTTATAGAATTAAGAACCTGTTTATGTGGTTTAACATACGTCTGATGGTTGATTGTCCCACCCACCAAACGTCTGTGCGATTAATTTGTGGGAAGCTAATTATTCTGCCAAGAAATGAAATGTTTTCAAAAACACAAGAGGGGAAGAAATAATAAAGTGTGCTGGTCATGTCATCCTGCAGGAGCTTCTGGTTCCACTAAAGTCCTCGTAGTTCTGGTCTGCAGAGCGGCTCCTGTGTGATGAAATAATTCCTGTCAGAGACCTTGTGGAACGTGACTGTGGGCTGAAAAGTCAAACAGATGGTTTTGGGGAAATAGAGGGAGAAAAAAGCAAATATTCTCCGTGTTTTTAAAGTGCATCTGAGTCACCAATCTCTCTCGTGTGGAAAAAACCTCCACATACTTTCCACTTGTGAAATAGCGCCAAACTGTGGAGGATAAAACAGTCACAAGCTGCAGGATCTCACTTTAAAAACTGTAATTTCTATATTCACTGAAAACATTTCCCCGAATGATGTTCCTGCAGGATCAGGGAGGATCTGGAGTATAAATATTTGTGAACAAAAGAGACGTTGAGTTCCTACTAGAATGGTGTTTTGGGGCTATGACATCATTTCCTGGGCTGTTTGGTCTCACTCTGAGATTTATGAGCTGTCTCTGTCCAAGCTTCTGGAGAGCTGCCTGGCTTATATCAAAGTGATTTACCTCTATCTGTCTCTGCTTTCCATACATAACATCCATATTCCAGCAGAGATTTATCTCCATTCTGCTTGTTTTCCACACTAACACCTTAGTGTGAGCGATTTCTATTTGAGATCTTCGTGGAGTGAAAATCTGCAAATCTGAAGCTGGAATAACTGCAGAGCGTTTTTACTGAAGCATGATGTCATGTTTTAGATTTGGTTGTCCTACTTTTCAGTCGGCTCTCATTTTCCACTCATTTTAAAACAACCATGGAAATTGAATCAATCCATTGCATCAACACAACATGTCTGCTGATTGCTGTCAAAGCTGAACTGCATTAGCAATTAGCATTAGCATTATAATGGGAATGGAGTTGTAAGATAGGTTGCAGTGCATTTCCAAGCAAAGAAAGTGTGTCTTTTTCTAAACCAAAGGCAGAGATATATATATAAACTTCTTTTTGCAAGTTTAATGTTTCACATAAACTAATGGGGATAAAACTATGCATTAATGGTGAGTTGTTATATGAAGCTTTTGGGCCTCATGCAGCAATATTCTCTTAAATTTATCAATTCTTAAGGAGAAGAAAAAATAACATTCAACTCCAGATGCACCAAAAGTTCTCAAGCATTCAAATCTGTTCTTACCCAGGTGTGCTGATGATGATTCACACTGGATCATAATTGCTTATTCACACAGGTGACGCCACCTGAAGACCATATATGGACTTTTGAGCTGCGCAAATACTCGAGCACATGCCCAAGATTTGGAGAGATGCCATTAAAAAAATAACTTACTGTTAAAAAAACTTTTACAAAATAAACATGATTTTTTTTAAGTGTCACAGGAAAATGTTAAAAAAAATCCCAGCTAAAACATAATAATCAAACAAATAAATATAATTATCTGAATAATCTAAAATGATGTTTCCTTCGACAATTTGTGGACTGTGAAAACAAAATGTTGTATTCTTGTACTCTTGCTCTCGACTTAAGAAAACATTGATGAATCCCATTAATCATTGTATTAACAAAATATGAACAAATCCTAGATAAAAAGGACATTTGTTGATATGTTCATATCTTCCTGCATAATGCCCAAAAACACTCATGACTCATCGGTGCGCTTATACTGAAGCAGCAGCTGGTTAGCTTACCATAGCAGGAAAACTACCAACTAAACTGGCTCTGTAACACAATCACCCTCTGACGATCACTCATTTCTTCAGATATTAAGTGTTGCATTCTTATAACATTGTTGAAGTCTTAATGGACAAACAGTAACAGCTGTTCTGTGTGGAGTCTAACAAAAGTTGCAATGTGTGCAGAACTTGAACACATGTCAAGCCTTCAGAGTGTTTTTAACGTGAGTGCTTGTTTTTAACGTGAGTGCTTGTTTTTAATGTGTGGGTCTCCACCCAGACTTCACCAAACTGAGACGGGAGCCAGATGCTGCAGCTGCAGGAATCTGGGGAAGTGATGGAGAGAAGATAGAGAGAGGTGGAGAGAAAGCTGAGAGGAAGAAAGCTGGAGGTGTGTCACTTATGTACTAAAGGGAGAGGTCAAGATGAGAAGCTATGGGGCTGCCTGTCTGCCTGCCTGTCTGTCTGCCTGTCTGTCTGTCTGTCTGTCTGTCTGTCTGTCTGTCTGTCTGCCTGTCTGTCTGTCTGTCTGCCTGTCTGTCTGTCTGTCTGTCTCTCTGTCTGCCTGCCTGCCTGCCTGCCTGCCTGTCTGCCTGCCTGCCTGTCTGCCTGCCTGCCTGCCTGCCTGCCTGCCTGCCTGCCTGCCTGTCTGTCTGTCTGTCTGTCTGTCTGTCTGTCTGCCTGTCTGTCTGTCTGTCTGCCTGTCTGTCTGCCTGTCTGTCTGCCTGCCTGCCTGTCTGCCTGCCTGTCTGTCTGTCTGTCTGTCTGTCACATGTCTGATTACTTTAGCACCTTGACATTGATTTTAACAATGAAAAGTGCTTTACAAATAAAATGTATTATTATTATTATTATTATTATTATTATTATTACTCTGCTGCTGTTTCTCCTCCAGACAAAAGCTCCAATAAAATGCACAGCACATTAAAAGGCCTTAAAGCTTGCAGCTATGCAGAAGTTCACACTCTAAACTGCTAGAGAACTGTTGAGCAACCTGATTTGAGGTTGTCAGCATTCTGACTGCTTCTTGTCATCGCTGAAGTCTGAATCACTGAACTTTCTGCACAGGATGTGAAGAGATTCTGCTGCTCTGCTGATGACAAATGCTGGAGGTCTCAGAGAGCAGGAGACCAACTCTCTGACAGATTCCACAACACGGTGCTACAATACAGTTGCTGTGGAAACCAGATGGGTGGGGTCAGTTGAAGAGTGACAGCGAGGCTTTGACAGTGAGAGGTCGTGATGCTTCATCCACTGAATTATACGTTGAGTCACTAGACGCTCACACGCCCAGGAGACATTCAACCACTTCAATTATCTGCTCATTTACTTTAAGGGACAATTCAAACCAAAATCAAAAATACATATTATTTCACTTACCTGCAGTGCCATTTATCAATCCACATTGTTTTGGTGTGAGCTGCCTAGTTCTGGAGATATTGCTGCACCATAAAATATATTTGCAAAGTTCTGGTGACTCAAGATAATCCACAGACTCTTTGTCCTCGAGAGAAAATAATTCCTACATGAAACTGCTCACAGCAAGTCTGACCAAAGTGTTACAATGAAAACACACTGGGAAAGAATAAAAGTTCATGACAGTCATAAAGAACCCGTCTGCCTTTATCGTCTGTTTGATTCCAGATGAGACCCTAATTTACAAAAAGCATGCTGTAGTGAAAAAGGCTTGAAACTAATGATTGAGAATATTAACTTATATTATATTATTATAACAATAATGTTTAGTGAGGTATTAAATCAGCTGCCATAGACCTCCATAGACCCTGACTACTGTTTATAACCTCCTGCAGGTTTAAGGATCTTCTGCTTTGGCTTCACCTGAGACAGAGAATGAGAGTTAACCAGGCAGGTTAAGACTGAAACAATGAGGCTGGCAGTGTAGAAATGAAGATGCTAAACGACCTGTAAAGCTGACGGGAACTCTAATGTGATGTCATTCTTTGTGGGTTTGCCACCAAAAGCAACACAAGTTGTGATTTGGATGTGCAATCTCAACTTTAAATAGACTTTTTGTGCATGTGGCATATGACAGTCCCACCTCTTGGGCTGATCTTGATTCCATCAGACCTCTGGTGCACAGTTTAGTCACAGTTTATTCCTCCTCCAGTCAAAGCTGACATTAGCTCTCAAAGCAGTCAAAGACAACAGCAATCTTTTTTGACACTTGTGCATCAAACAGAGATGTTTAAATCTGTGTTTTCACACCATGACTCCATGTGTAAATAAGCATGACCTTAACAAGGGAACACGTGTTTCCATTCCTGCAGTGTGTCCTGTGTTTGTGTGAGAGAGAAAGAAACAGTGGTTTTGTTGGAAGTGTTTGCCACTAGTGCCCTCCTTTAACCCGTGCCTCACACACAGTCCACTGTTTGGATGAACTTTTCCTGCGGGGTTAATGTCCCAGACGGTCTTGGTCGTTTTAATAGGAAAAATAGAGGAAACAAGTCTGCATCTTGTTTACGCGCTGGATTGAAAAAATAGACACTTTGTTAGTGTTGCTTCGCAGACGTGGACAGAATTTGGGACCTGTGTGAAAATGTCTGTGTCTTTTCCTGTTGTCACACCAACTAAGACTGATTGTCTTAGGAAGCAGAAGCTACAATTCATCACAGTAATGAATTCATGATTAGGCCGCCAGTGGAAAGGTGAGGATATTCACACAGACAGGGCACATTTCCAAAGGACTTACAGTAAAGTCCAGAGGCATGGAGGCAGGACTGACCTGGGTCAGGCGTGTTACTCACGCTGGTGGAGTTTGTCTGCGACGTGCGTTTGCACAGCGCCACCCTCGCTACAACCTGCCGCGTCACCTCTCGCCGAGCAGCTCGTCCTCTAAATATTCTGGAGGAAAGAGACAAAGACAGGCTTTGAGCAGGCAGAACTTTGCCAGCCTTCAGGAGATGTGAAACAGACCAATGTAGATCCAAATAAGGCAGCCAACAGTCAGAAAAACACAAAGATGTTGTTGTTGGTGAGTAAATACTTTCTGCTGTAAAGACTGTTTGTGCTAAGAATGCTGAGCCAACTTGGATCACGTCCTGCTGTATTACTTCTGGTATTTCCCCCGTTATTAAAACATTCAGCCTAAATGACTGAGCAGTTTCCATGATGGTTAGTTAAACTATGTGCTTTATTAGACAATAAGTTGTTATCTCTAGATTATAGGCTGCCATGCTCAGAGCAGGGATATTCCTGACCAACCACGTAAAGCAGACTTTCACTGCTCGACCCCGCAGGGGAGCAGAACGGAGCTTTATGAGGCCTCAGCAAGTGAAAAAGTGTAATTCAGAGTCTCGCCCTCTCTGCCGTGTGTTTTTCTCATTGTCGGCACTTTCCCTCTCTGTCTGCCAATGTGTTCTTTTAAGGCCTGAAGGCAAATCTATTTCTCTATAAAACAGCAACCCTTTGTCAAAACTCACTTACTTTTTGTACCACAAACACATACAAACATGTGATTATCATCATTTAATATTTTCTGCATCTGTGCCCTGATGATGCAGATGCACTTTCCAAACCATTGAGGGGAAATATCATTAACTGTGTACTTTGCTGTTAGAATCACCATTACTCACTCATTCCCGTCTAGACGACATGGACCTGCCAGCTCACCTGGGGCTGTATGGAGGAGGCCCACCTGCCCCACACCAGGTGAGGTAAGCCTGTTATGGGAAAAGCATGACAAGCTTCTATTAACATCATATGGGCGGGAATTAATGATCAACAGAAAGAAAACAAAGTCTGTCATTTGAGAAGCGAAGGAATCACAGCGTGGCTCGTTCATGGACTGGAAAAGGTGTTAAAAAAAAAGGAACTGCAGGGACAGAAGAGAGTGGAGGTGTAATGAAAGACCACCACTCAACACACACACACAGTCAGACACCTCCACAAATATACACATCCACAGAAATACACAGACACCTCAGCAAACAGTCTGCAGAGTGTTCATGAGTCCTCTGGTCTGGTGAAGGAAACAAGGATTAGAGAAATACTTCTCAAATCTTTCCCCCAGTCTTCGGTTTTGCAGGCTCACTTATGTTATAATTCTGTTTAACACCACGACTAGAAATGATAGCCTCCATACCCGCCGTGCCAACGTGAGCATGGCGGTGGTGGCGAGCTGGATTCAGTCACAGTTCACACCAGGCAACGGTTCAGGCTGCGGCTAGCAGGAAGGAGATAATAGCATCATTCAGCATGATGAGGAGAGAATGTGAACAGAGAATAATGATATTACACAAATCAGCAAAACCCTGGACTATTTTCAGTTACACCTTTCTTTTATATTGATTGTCAGATTTTTAAATTATTTTTTGGTTTAGCTAGTTAGGGCCAGGCAGCTTGGTTGAGGATGGATAAGAACGTGGTTGCAGTAAATTTAAAGGTAAAGTTCAGTAAAGTTCAGTAAAGTCTGGACACAACACAACTCCAGGCTTCACACGACTCTTCATCACTCCATCCTCCAAATGATCCAATATGAAAATACTGAGTAGTTCCTATATTTATGAGCCTGGGAATTAATGTGTAAACCCATTCCTTAAACCACATTTCTTTAACATGGCTGTCATAAGAATGACTTGTTTATAAGCTGAACTGTCTTCCAGGTAGCCATTAGTTTCAGTTATTTTCAGTGTAGCAAAAACTGATCTCAGACACATTTCACCTTCAATTTTGGATATGGCTGTCAATAAATTACTAAAAAACAGACCAGAAAACGATGTTAAACTCTTGGACACGACCCTGAAGAGGTTTAAGTCTTATCCACAGGGACTACTGTGTCTTATCTGTTTGATTATGGCATAATGAGAGGAGTTCCCCAAGGCTCAGTCCCGGGGCCTCTTTTATTTAACATTAACATGCTTCCATTGAGTCAAATAATTCAAAACAAACTCTGAAATATAAAATGTTTTAGTTAAATTCAAGGCACCAACAAGACCATGCCCAGTACCATGTCACCATGTAGCTGTGATATGAAATACTGCTGACGGGTCAAAGTCGAGCTCCTTGCAGGGAGTTCATGCTGGTTTCAGACAGACGCTGGTGTGTGGTCAGACACACTGACAAACAAACATCTGGTTGATTTTTCTGCTATTTAATTATTATTCAGATGTAATGACAGGTTAACAACATGTGGACACCCAGAAGTGATCCTTCTCCTCACTTAAATAGGTTATCATGCTTTTGCTCATATGCAGTTTGCCAAATCCATCATTTAAACAGCAACACGGCAGGTAAATGTAACCCGTCCCCCTTGTGCCTTACTGAAGATCATGCACCTCAGTGTGCCTGAGTATCATCCCTAAATGTGAAAACCTTGAAAAAATAAAATAAAAAAATAAAAAAGTGATTTGTAATGAATTGCTAAAACAAATAAAACCAGTGGAATGGTATTGGAGCTGAGATAACTGATCCAATAGGAAAAGGGAAAGTGTAGACAGTAACATCAAAGAATAATTTCACGTGGGTGAGAATATCATACCACCTTGTATTATATTATCCTTTCTTTTCTTCCCCAGAGACCATCCCCCGCACTCCTCTCTCCTCTCCACTACCTTTTTTGGTCTCAGTCTGAACGCCTCTCTCCATTTGGCTGCTCAGCAGCTGCTGCAGCCTCCTCTCACCATTTGCTGTTTTCTGAGGGAAATGTTTCACAGACTGAGCCAGAGAGCCAAACACTACAACCACAAAGCTTTAACCCTGTTTCCTACGTGAATGTGACTGTTAAAGGGCTGCTGCATCTTTGACACCTCACACTGACCAGTCAAATAAAGCAAACTTATTATAATAATAAACTCCAGGCCTCATTTGGCTATGGCTCTGACAATACTCCAGATTGGCTATGACTCATATCTATGGCAATGCAGCACAAAAAAAATCATGACCAAGCTGTGAGAAAGTGACTCACAGTCTGTGGACGGGCACACTGACAGACGCTATTACATTATTTCCCAGCAGAATACTTCTCTGCATGGAGAAAACATTAAGAATGGACACAGAGGAGTTCCCCAAAGCTCTCCCTGTTAAATCAAAAGTAGCACAACATTATAGTTCACCACTGCAAGAGGAGTTACAAGCCTGTTAAAGACGCCCTCGCACTCTTGGAAACAAAGTGATCTTGTTATAAAGCCAGAATAGTTGCGTGTTTGTCTTACTGCTTCATTACTCAGTTGTGCCAGTAACAAAAATGTCTGATTTGTGCCGAGAAAAAGCAAGAAGCGAAAGGACAATCAAGCTAAAAAAAAGGACCAAAACCTTCTTAAAAAACATCCCCTGCTTCACATCCAGCAGCTCCAACAGACTCCTCAGTGATCTGTGGCATCCTGCAGCTCTGCAGACTGAAGACAGAAGACAGAAGACTGGAGAAGAAACAAGCATGACATCATGTGTGTTTATGTGTTTGATGCTCTCTAACCTCCTATAACTAACAGCTCATCCTCCCTGAGGGACATGACATCAGGAATTAAAGACCAGTTATTTATTTAAACGTGACAAAGTGGGAACATCTTCACATGTTCAGGCTGATGTTTGACCTGCTGCTGCTGATGCAACAGGATCAACCACCATTCAGTATCTACCAGTATGGAAACAATCATGGCTCCTGATATTCATGTGGTTACTGTATATCAGTTTGAACTATCGTTGAACTTAACATTGCAGAAATGTATTAAAGGCCGCCAGAGGCAGAAGTATTGAATCTTATACAGTTTGACATTGTGAAAGTTCTTGTTTGTTGTGGAGATGTTTTGGTTGGTGGCGAGCGTCTGACAGCCAAAGAGGAAGTCTGGAGGTTTCTGTGGTGAGGTCATTGAGGAGAGGTCACAGGAGAAATTATGTGGAAATATATGAAAATAGGAAGTAGAACTATTGAGACAAAAACCTTTTCTTAGTTATAGATTTAAAGTAAAAATATTTAAATTTACAGCAAAATAAAAAACAATCGTCATGCAGCCGAATGTGATCAAATCTGAAGATATTCTTTTATTATAAAGGAATGTCTTAATCTCCATAAATGCTTTGTGCAACACATACAATAAGCATTGAGTCATATGGACTAAATGTGTGATATATGCTGACTGTTGAGGAGAATTCATCTTTTTACTGCTATCTGCAGCATATATGACCTAAGGTTGAGTCACAGGAACAGACCTTTCCACTGAGTTTGTGTAATTTCAAAGTTAAATCTACAGAGTTTAAAAAAATAACAACTAGAAATTACAAATCACAGCAAAGCCCCATTTTATCTTTTGCTTGTCACACTAAAATAAATGGTAGAAGTAGAAATGTTAAGGTAAAACAACAAGGAGCATTAAAGATATATTGAAAAAAGAAATAAATAACTTATAAATAACTCTGATGGCTCTTTGTTGCTGAAAGAAGTCTAAAGCACATGTGTTTGGTGTTTGAGTCTAATCAATGTGATTTCACTGTTTTTTTGACCGTTTTTATGTTTTCTCTCCTACAGTTGAGAGGTTTCCGCTCTAAATCGCTCTCTCAGATTGCATCTTAATCTTGTCAACATCAAATGTATTAGCCAGTGATTCAGACTCCACAACACCAGTATTTGGCAGTATTATTTATTCTAATAAAACATCCTGTACTGACATTTCAGATTCGCTTGGTGGTGTTTTCCAACCGTCTGCATTACAGGAAACAACTAGAAGCAAATGACTCCACTTCCCACCAGTATTTTTCCAAAAGGTTTCAGCTTCCCCGGAGTTAAAATGGGAATAATTCCAGCATAATTATGGAACAATATACTTCATGTGTGTAATAAGGAATTAAAATTCTTTTGTGCCATTCTTTCCATTTCCTACAAGTCATTATTCATATCTTATTACAGTCATTCTGAGAGATTTACAGTTTTATGTAACCATAAATGTAAATACACTAGGAAAGTGTGTGGAGTTGATTATTGAGTGAAATGAGCCGGAGCCAGACGGTGAGTCCCTGAACACCACACCAATAATATACACCTAACCCAAAGAAAACAGCAGCTTTCTCTTGTGCTAGTGTTCAGCTCTTCTCTGTGCAAACAGCCGGTCTGATGCACGTCACAGCCTCTCACACCCGCTGGCTTCATGTCCACAGGCCTTCTGCTGTGGTGGAAACTCTGCGGACAGTGACATCATCATTCCGAGACCACTGAGTAACGTGCAGTCCCGGGCAACGAGTAACATCACAACACCACGGCACCTTTTCACTGTCATTAATGTACCACCATCACAGGAGCAAAGGCTGAAATGATCCGGACGCCCACAAGAGCAGAAACATCTCTGGTGACAGAGTGAGCTCATTTATTCTCTGAAATCTGCAGCTTCCCCAAAAAATCTAGCTTGATGATAAGAAAATGAAGGAATGAATCAGCTGCTATCACATCCTTCCTGCCCATCATTTGTCCCTTTAGCCACCTTTAAATAAACACTGATATGTTTATCTGTGCTGTGGCAGATAAGAGCTTCTGGTCAATTCTTCTGCTTATTTGCTCTTGACTCTCTCCTGAGGATTGGAAGCATATGGCTTCATTGCATAACAGACAAAGAGGGAGAGAAGACTTCACATAACCATCAGAAACACTCTGATGGTGGACTGACTCCCCCGTGGGGCTTCAGCTCTGAATGTTTGGCTACTGGCCTTCCTGCAGGCCTCCTTAGCACAGCCTGAAAACAAACGGAGTGATAGTCAGTGTTTCCTTTTCCCAGAATCAGCAGTTTAACACACCAGAGGACACAGATCCACATCCACACTGCAGCAACTCACATCGGTCCAGGACTTTCCCTTCAGATCACTTCAGATCACTTCAGATCACTTCAGATCCCTTCACATTACTTCATGAATGCCTCAAGTCTGCAAACAACAGCTTACAAATAAAGACTGGGAGAAAAAAGGGATCTAAAACAATAATGGCATCATAAAACATAAAAAAATATACTGTAACAATAATTGAGTTTGCAAAAAGTGTTCACGTGTTTAATTGTTCTTACTGTTTGCTTTTACATTCCAGTTTCCTGAGTGCATCAAGATTCAAGGAGAAGCTGCATTTAAATTGGCTTTTTAGGAATCTACTTTTGACTTTCACTGTGCAAGAAAAGTTTTTTTATTGTAATGCTGATAATGCAATCTGCAGTTGGTTCCTGTTTGGAAATGTGAACCAGAAGGTTGAAATGTTTTCAAAAACAGTATCAAATATCAGCATAACTGTGAACCCTTAATAAGTAAAAAGATAGGCTGCATGTTTTTGTTGCATTTGTATTCAAACAAAAAACAAAAAGCTGTGAAAAGCTGGATTCCCATGCATTTTGATAAAAGCTATTAAAATACTGTTCAAGTATCAACCCCAACATTAACCATGACTTAGTGCATGCCCATAACATAATAATAATGCCCAACAAAACCCTAACCCTAACCCTAACCCCGCTGGTCCACACGCTGGAACCAGGATTTTAATGTGGAAAAAGATGGCATCAACACTAAAAGTCAAATGTGATCTAGTTAAAATCTCTCCATCAAGCGAGGACTGCAGCCGGAGGTGACATTGTTTTATGAACTAAGTTTATTTTAGTTCAGATGAAAAAGTACAGATTGGGTCTTTAATCTAATTCTGATGAAGAATCTCAGCTGATCAAATGAAAGAGATATCAACTGTACTGATATTAAACATGCTGGTCCTGTTTACTTGATAAAGTCCAACATTATGTGACACGGTTTGATGATGATGAAGATGATGAAGAACAGTTAGACTGGTTTCCTCTGACTGGAGTCTCCACAGCACCGAGACCAGAGAACAGGAGACATTAATGAAGGATTTCTGTGCTGATGGTTGGGGGTCAGAGCAGGTCACTGTGTATTATAAGGACACTGTGTATTATAAGGACACAGTGAGAGACTCTGTCTGCACTGAGACTTTTACCAGGAAATGCTCCATTGTTCCTGTTGACCGCTTTACTAAATACAGATAAGTTGTTTGTGTAGCGACAGAAAGGAATGAGGGAGAACTTCTAGTGTTCAGAGCGTAGATGCAAACTTTTCATTTGACATTTAATGTTTTCCCCATGATGTGTGTCTAACCTTTTCATATCACCACATCCTCTATTTCCTCATTTTGTTCCTAATTTGCGGTCTTACTGACTCTCTAAAATATTCTGGCTGGTAATAGAGCTCCAGTAAACCGACATGCTTTGATTCATCCCTTTAAAAGGAGCAAAACACAGTCAAGCCACAAGTACTGCTGAGGTGATCTGCAGCTGAAGTGGCATTCAAGAAGCAGCATGACGAGTTTCATGTTTTCATAACTGCTTTGTTGTATGTGGCTGCTCGCCCTGCAGACCATTACTGATTGTTCAAACTATGATCAAGTCTTCTGTCTGGTTTCAGGTTTGATTCAGAGCCAAATACAAATACAGTCCACATTCCACATGCTATCTCAGAGCCATGGCCTCTCTTACAGTAGCAGGCACCATCTCTCACACACTGTATACGTTAGAATCTGCCAGAACACAGAGCAGCTCTGGACTGAACTAAAGCTCAGAGAGCAGATCTGTTTATTCTCCAGCTGAACAGATGTGTTGAGAGAGTGAAGCTCTCTGCAGGTTACTGATGGGAAGGGTTCATGAGAAGGGAGTCAGACTGAGCTGATGTAAAACAGCTGTCTGACAGATTGCATTACACTAAAATGTCCAAACCATCCACATTAACTCTGCTCGCTTATTTAATGGGCACTGAGCAAATGTGAAATAGAGTTGTGATGGAGAAAGTGATCTGGGTTCAGTGCTTATCAGCCCGAAGAGATGCTGCTCCAGATGTGCACCATAAACACATGGAAACATATTATTATTCACATACATGTGCAATGATGAAGCAGCAGAAACACTTTCTCACACATGTTACAGTATCACACTGCCTCCCCCGGACTAGTAACACACGGATCAAATTATATTCTTGACCACATACAGTCTGCCATTTGTCATGGAAATGTAGATTCTCACATTCTTGTGATTTTTTTGGTAGCAACAAGATTGCATGTTGGCCGGTTGGTCCACAAAAATATCCTTAACCTCTAGTGGCCACAGATTTCACCTCCGGAGGCTGAAATTTGGTGTGGAGGTCAAGTATTTGTTTGTTTTCATGTCAACTGGCTAAAAGAAGCTATGGCAATAGGAGTGGACTACAACTATCTATCTTCTATATATCTATAGAATTATCTATCACTTCCAAAGGGAATCGCAGACTTGCACAAGATTTTGTAGAAAGGTTTGTGAGACTTGTGGGAGGCGCCATTGGATCATCAGAGAGATCTGGTTTAATGGTGCAGGTTACCATTGAAACGCCCACTCTTTAGGGAGAATATATACTTATATATATATATATATACATATATATATATATATATATATAAGTATATATATAGCTGAGGCTGACAGGAATGGAAACAGATCTGGCAGGTATTTGAACTTAAACAAATAACATTTTCTCTGATGATGACACGAGATGAAAAGTCAGAAGCTCACTAAAGTAATCAGAATTTATCCTGAGTAGGGATGAATATTAAAAAAGTCAAGCATCAAAGTGGCTGAGATTCATCCTCTGCAGATCATAATTTCATGGTGATCATTCCAACAGTTGTCCAGATGAGTCAGACTGAAACCAGCAACCAACAGAACACCATCTTATCTAACAACAGTATGAACTGTTCATCTGTAAAGTGAAGAAGTTAAACTAAAGACCTCCTCTGGCTCTGGTCCACTGAGCAGGGCGGCGTGTTGCGTGATTGGCCTGATGGGAATGATCCGTCCTCTAACCACAGCAACCAGCCCCAGCATGTATTAAAGCCCCTGTCTTGTTTACAACCTCCCTTTAACTGTGAAGTGGTTTGGCACAAGAGGAGCAGGGACCAAAACATCTAGAAACTAAGTGGTGTGAAGGAGCATGAGATCAGATGTTTCTCCTGTGGGCCTCCATGCAATGAGAGGCAGAAAAGATTCTTCACAGTGCAGGAAAGATGTCGGATCACGATCTAAGCTTCAGTGAATCAGTCAAATACCAAAAGATCAGCTGGAAATATACACACTCACCACACACACACACTCATCTAAGGAGAGAAAAACAGTTGAGGCTTATCTTCTCCTGCTTTCAGAAAGAAACCCAACACAAGAGAAGCTGGCTGTGTGCTGAAGTTTTCTGAGGGGAAGTCTCTTATTGATAACATTGTGTTGTTGTTGTCCCATACGGTTCTATGCTTCATTTCAGCTGTAATCTCACTGAGACATCTCCTGACATTTCAACAGGATGGAGCATGTCTGAAACATAGACTGTCTGGTCTGAAAGGCCTCCATGAGTTCAGCTGGACAGAATGAAAATACTTCTATGATGATTTAGCACTTTAAACACACCAACACACCAACAGGCTGTAATGGCCTTTCAGAGCTGGCTAACCAAAGCATCCATTACTGTACATGCAATCACTGAGAAACACGGTTTCATGTGACCTTTACCTTCACTGCAACACAACAAATATAGTTTCAGAAACATTTTCGTGTCACAAATTGTTCTTTTAGGTGCACAAAAACAAAGTTTCCTTTATTGGCTCCACACATACAGGTGCACCTCAATAAATTAGAATATCATGGAAAAGTCCATTTCCAGTCAAACAGTCCCAACCAAGTCTTTAGAGCATATAGAGGACATTCTTTTCTGAGGCAAACATTTCCATATTAAACATACCTTTAAAAACTGGTCTTTTGTAATATTCACATTATTTGAGACACTGAATTTAGGTCTTCATTAATTGTAAGCCATAAACATTATAATTAGGAGAAATTACATAAATGAAGACATGACATGTTTCATTCTGTGTGTAATGGATCTATATTATGTTTTATTACCACATTTTGAATTGAATTACCGACATAAATAAACTTTCCTGACATTGTAATTTATTGAGATGCTCACATTGTGGTTACTAATTGACCTCCTTTTAAAACATGTTTGGCTCTTTGTTGCTTGTTACTAGTTTCACCCATAGACTGTATAAAATGGTTTCACATGCAGAATGATGTTACATTCTTCTGCACTTGACTCAAACTTTCCTTTAAGGCTTCTGCATTAGAAGGTTTTGTGGCATTAAACTAGTTTTGTGAGATATGAATGAGAACGGACGTTGAGGTCAGTCAAGCGGGAGCCATCAGTTTATTACATTTCTGAGGAGAAAATATTTTGTGCATATTTTAGATACTTAAGTTAGAGAGGGACGAGTGGATGCCATTTTTACTGAGTGATTTAACTTTTTATGGAGTAAAAACATTATTATACGTGAATGTTTTGTTTTATTTCACAAACACTGTGTATGGGAACTCCTTCATACACTATTGAAGAGGGAAATAGTGCTTCAGTGATTTAATCCACAGCGATACTATAGTAACATAAAAATACATAAACGGTGCCACCTCAACTAGCTTCAACATTAGAATGATCAGTAATATTAATCCAGTAATATAACAAACATTAATAGGGGCCACTCTGCATATTGAACATTTTTTATACTTCAATAGATTTTTCTGATAATGCTAACATGCTTTAACTAGTAATGCATGACTTTCATTAAGAGAGCTTTTGTATTCATGATATTTCTAAATGTATCAAAGTATTTGAGTCATTATCAGTTATGACCACACCCTGATCTCTGTTTTATTATAAAATGATTCATTGGTCGTTATCGCCCCAAAGATGTTTATATAACCTGGTCAGCTGCAACATACATCAAATATGTGTTAGATTTTAATCTCTAAAAACAAAGATTTCTCAACTTTTGGGCTATGAATTTACCTTATGGTATTATATTATATTATATTATACTCTGGTCCCCATCTGTCATTCCCTCATGACCTCAGGAGGTGTTTCATTTCATTTCACAGCCTACATTTACTCTTCTTCTTCTTTCCTTTCTCAAAAAGAAAGCTGATTCCCTCCTGCGTAGCTCGCAAAGATTAAAAAATAATAATGATGTAACCTGAAAACCCTTCAGGTCAGTTTTAATGGCAGGGAGCCCCACCTGCCATAACTCTGTCTGGTTAATATATAATATTAATATATAGACCATACGCTCCATGTCTGGTTAATATATAATATTAATATATAGACCATACTCTCCATGTCTGGTTAATATATAATATTAATATATAGACCATACTCTCCATGTCTGGTTAATATATAATATTAATATATACTGGACCATACGCTCCATGTCTGGTTAATATATAATATTAATATATAGACCATACGCTCCATGTCTGGTTAATATATAATATTAATATATAGACCATACTCTCCATGTCTGGTTAATATATAATATTAATATATACTGGACCATACGCTCCATGTCTGGTTAATATATAATAGTAATATATAGACCATACTCTCCATGTCTGGTTAATATATAATATTAATATATACTGGACCATACGCTCCATGTCTGGTTAATATATAATAGTAATATATACTGGACCATACGCTCCATGTCTGGTTAATATATAATATTAATATATACTGGACCATACGCTCCATGTCTGGTTAATATATAATATTAATATATACTGGACCATACGCTCCATGTCTGGTTAATATATAATATTAATATATACTGGACCATACGCTCCATGTCTGGTTAATATATAATATTAATATATACTGGACCATACGCTCCATGTCTGGTTAATATATAATATTAATATATACTGGACCATACGCTCCATGTCTGGTTAATATATAATATTAATATATAATATTAATATATACTGGACCATACGCTCCGTGTTCTCTGCTGTCTCTTCAGTTAGAGCTTTATCTGTGAAGCCATTATGAATCTGTTTTCCCTGAAACTAATAAACTTATGAATCTGTTTTCCCTGAATAAACTAATAAACTTATGAATCTGTTTTCCCTGAATAAACTAATAAACTAATAATCTAAGAGGGCTGTTGGCTGTCGGCTCCACTATGAGAACACGACGCCTCCCACAGAGACTCTCTGTTCTATAAACTGTTGTTGTCTGTTGTTGAGAACCTGCTAATGCTCCTTTTGGAAGCTCGTATCAGAGAACAGGTTGTATCAGAGAACCATATGCTCCATGTCTGGTTAATATATAATATTAATATATAGACCATACAGGTTCTCCATCAGAGCATGTTCTACATCTATTCTACTTCATCATGTCAGATTTTAGGATTATTTTCAGGTTATTGTTTTTAATGTCCTACTTCTTGTTTTCGGAAATTCTTTTTAAAATATTCAAAAGATGCAATTCAGTGGAAATAAGATTAAATTCCTCTTTTTTATGTCCTCACTGCCGATGACTCACGTCTGTCAACTGTACAAGACGCAAACTTCAGTAAAACTGCTAAAAATGAGTTATTTCTTGCTGATCAGTCTTTTTGCTTTTCTAAAAAAGCAAAATGTCATCACCAATCAAAATTTTCCTTAATTTTGTGCTGACATCTGTGAGAAAAAGGGGAAGTAATCCTTTTCACTGGACTCAATAAGTATGATAAAATATATGTTGCTTTATATTTTGGAAAAGTGTAAATAAGTGTCCCTTAAGTATGCCAACCGTTTTACTCCAACAATCCCTTGAGGTGTTTGTTTCTGTTTATGATGTTTTAAACTGAAATGAACATGAAAAATAATTAAACAGTTACTGTGATTTGATGCATTGAATCTTAATCACAACTTAGTTTTCTGCCATGCCAGCTGCAGCTCTTGCGCCACCCTGTGGTTAGGGTTGGTATTACAATCCCACAGCTGCAGCTCCAATATTACTGCTCAATAAATAGGCCTTAATTATACAGGCACATCTCAATACATCAGAATATATAATATTCCAGTAGTTCAAGTCAAACAGCCCCAACAAGTATTGAGAATAGATGGACACACTCAGAGGCCAACATTTAAATATATATTAATATAATAATATAATATATTAATACACATTAAACAGACTTTTTAAAATCGGTCTTTTGTAAAATGTAATTTTTTTGAGACACTGAATTTTAGGTCTTCATTAAATGTAAGCCATAATATTATAATTACAAGAAATAAATAATGATAATGGTAAAAAATAAACTAAGACATGAAATGTTTCATTCTGTGTAATGATCTATATGATGTGTTATTTCCACTTTTTGAATTGAATTACAGACATAAATAAACTTTTCTAATTCATTGAGATGCACCTGTTGGTAGTTTCTCCCTTGTTAAGAATACTAGATGTGTGAGATTAAAAGCAAAACAATAAGATAAAATGGTGTAATAAAACTGATATCTGATAATGATGCATTTGGCTAAAATATAAAAATGAAAACCAGAAAAAGTAACATGTACTACCAGGATTACTGCTATAGTATAATGAGGTAAAAACCCAAGCCAATGTCTTCATTCATACATACATTTATTTTATATAAAAGAAAACAGAGGTGGCAATATTAACAGTTATACACACAGGCCCGTCACTGGAACACTACAGTATCCAGCATGGCGGCTAGGCACTGGACGATGTTGGAGGTCATTAAAACGTCTACGTGCTCCTCCAGGTGCCTCTTGGGGTCCTGCAAGGACACAAAATCAATAGTGAGACAAGATTCATGATGTTTAAAGAAACCCATTTCTGTGTTGGATTTTGAAGAACTTGAGGAAACTTTAAAAGACAAAGTAACCTGATCTCTGCCTGCACAATCAGACTAATGAAAGTTCGTTCTCACCTGTTTTCCAACATTCTTGATTGCGAGCTGCTCCGGGGTCATTTTGTCCTCCTCTTCAACAGCCTGAACAAAACAACACAGTGTCTTAATACTGCAGCGCTTCATGCAGAAACACTGAATCCTCTTTGGGAAGCAAGATGTTCATGTTGAACAGTTAAGCACAGTGGAAGTGTAGAAGCATCAGGACAGTTGAGCTGATATCCTCAACAATCCTCAACAGCTGAAACAGCTCAGCAGCCTCAGTCACTGCTTCAATTCATCCAGAAATCAAGAGATTCTGTTCATCACCAAACTGTCCTTTCATCCCTATGATAACAGTTTTTAATTCAATACTAAGAATACTTAAACAGCTAATTCTGAAAAGGTTATTAAATGTATGTAATCATTTAAATAATGTAGTATATTAATGAAATAATATCCCTATTTCAGACCAAAGAGTTGAAACAGATGTGTGTTCAGAAGGTTCTCAGACTGCTGGTACCTTATAAGGTAAGGTAAGGTACTATATAAGGTTTTTGCTGGTACCTTATTGTAGTTCTTAGCCAGCTCCAGCATCTCCTTGACGATGGTCTCGTTGAGCTTGCAGTGCTCGCTGTAGTCCTGCAGGGTCAGACCCTCCATCCAGCTCTTCTTATGCAGGTTCAACAGCATCTGAAGAGCAAACCAGTTACGTTTATGATCCATACAAAAATCTCAATCAAAGATAATAAATAAAGATAATAAATCCTTCTGGGATGAGTGATTTCTCAAACCTTTTGCTCCAGCTCGTTTTTCCTGTAATTGATGGTGATGGAGTAATAGTGTCTGTTAAGTCCATGAATCAGAGCCTGAAAACACGAGAAACATTAAGTTAAATACATGAAGCAGAAAAACACAACCTCCAGATGAATAAAGGAAAATACCAAACATTAGTATTAATATCTTAATGCTATATTGTGATTAATCCTGTTTGATTTTTTGGCCGTATCAGATCATTAAAGTGGTTTGAAATAAAGCTGAGTGTTCATTTTCTATCACTATAACTAGATGATCTCTGATTCAATGTCTTCTGAAACTGATAGCTCTGAAAAATAAGTCACATTTTGCTTTCTAATGGTTTCAGACACTCTTGCTCAAACTTAGCTCATTATTGGAGGAAAAAAAGGATCAGAGGTGAGGGAACCATCTCCAGATCATTGAGGCATGTTTAGTAGAGATTCCCCTGAACAGGACACCTGTAACTGCTGGGTGTTACCTGGATGGAGGGCTTGTTCAGGTGACCCAGGTTGGATGTGGTTTGTCTTGGCTCATGTCCCAACACCATCATGTTGGCATTGATCAATCTGAAGGCATCAATAACAACCTGCAGCAGAAAGAATGAAGCCCGTTCAGTGAATAGGAGCTTATTTCTGTTATAATGCACCTTTAATGAGAGCTACTGAGTAAGGAGGTTGTTTTACAGAAGAGAGCCCTCTTTACCTTTCCTTTGACGCTCTGAATGGGATCGACCACCACGGCCACAGCTCGCTCCGACAGCGCCTCGAAGCTCTGCTGCGTGTTGATGTCGACGCCAGACAGCCAGCAGCCGAAGCCGGGGTGGCTGTGGTACCAGCCCACCACCATCTCTGGTCTGATGGCCAATAAAACAAGGTTATACCAACTAAAGAGTTCTGACTTTAAACGTGTCATCTGGTAAAACGACTGAGCTCTGGACGTTCACTAAGCTCTTAGTTAACTTGGTAAAGTTAACACGCAGCGTTTTTCTGAATATTGTGACTGTAGAAATGTTTCTACCTGCCAGTCTGCTTCAGCATGTCCAACATCTTGGCCTGGAAAACAGGATCCACTGCCTCAACACTCACCCCCTGGGAGGCAGAAATAATAATTAGCACCATATACCATCTGATCAATAGTCAAAATCAGCATACATACAAGGCATTTAATATCCATCCACATATAAAACAACAATAAATCAGCTTTATTCATCATCTTATGGGGTGTAATCATTTATATTATGAAAAATACATACTGTTCCTGACTGCGGCATGGCGAACACATCAATCACTCGAACTGTGTAGTCATCAACAAATTCCCCGAGCATCAAACCCATGACCTCCATGGGAACACCAGCACGGCCGTGCTTCAACATCTAACCAAGAGCAAACACATGACAGAGTTATTAAAAACACTTTGATCGTCTTGGAATTATAAATGTTCCCTTTCAGCTCCATATACAACAATGAGAGAGAAGCAGTCAGTAACAATGAGAGAGAAGCAGCCAGTAACAATGAGAGAGAAGCAGTCAGTAACAATGAGAGAGAAGCAGTCGGTAACAATGAGAGAGAAGCAGTCGGTAACAATGAGAGAGAAGCAGTCAGTAACAATGAGAGAGAAGCAGTCGGTACCTTGAGCAGGGCCAGGGAGGAGATGTAGACCTGCTCCGCTGTGTCCACAGCAGGAGCGTCTGTCGGGGGGCCCTGAGGAGGCAAAGCAGACTTTATTTATTAGATCAGGACCCCACCACTGCTGTGGCTACAAGCTTTCAGTTTCAATCTTTCTAATCTTATCTAATAAGATATATAAAAAGTATAACAACTGATACATTTCAGTTTAAATGTAATTTTGGAATATAAAGTTGAAAGGGTGAAGGATGGGTGGTCTATGTAAACATTTGGTATGAATAAGGTTAAGGTCAGAATTATGAGGAAATAATGAGATATTTGATGTTCTTTATTTATGGTAATTACCTGGCCAAGTCCTGGCATTCCCCCTCCGAGCCTCAGCAGCCGGTCCATATCGATATCTGATCATCAAACACATTCAAGTCGTTAGTTTGCCTTCAAAGTACACAGCTGAATCACAACCTGCGCAAAAAATGATCAGAGACACATTTCAATAAGTCCTTTTATCAGATATGAATAAGATCAGATATGAATAAAGAGCTTTTATTTTTGGCTGACCTTGTGTTTACATGCAGGTTAGTTGACTCAATAATGTCAGCAACACTTCAGCCAACGTGAAACACCACAAACAGCAGATTTTACCGACTATCATAAGACCTGGGCACAGTGCCTTAGCCAAGCAAGTAGAAATATAAAATACAGAGACAGGGTTTCTTTATTATAACTTCTGCTGTGCTGTCTTACTTATTGAGGATATTTTTTCACATTCATGTGAAAAACATTAAATTGTCTGAATTTAATTTGGGTTATATACCATTTATATGCGGTTGAATGCAACTAAGAACTTTTTTTTTAAAAACTTTATTAAAGCAACATGGTGCTATACAAGACAATACACCAACAAAACGCCGTCTTCCCATAATTTAGTTGAGAAAGGGCAAGACCAAAATAAATGAGAAACATCTTCAGGGTGTCCTTCACAGAAAGAGCAGTTCAAGTATTTCTGAACCCTTTGATGCACAACATGTTGTTCTAATTATTAAATTATTATTATTAATCCACAACATGGGTCAAAAATGACCCGCATTCATTTCTCATGTCATTTCATGCTGACGTGTTTCTTTGATCTATCTTTTTAAATCAATTTATTTTATGATTGAATAGTCCAAGTATTATTTGAATATCTTCATGAAGAAAAATATTTTTTGTATTATTACATCAAGTTTACACACATGGGTCAATAATGACTCATTCATCCAAATATGATTTAAAATTGAATGACTGAATACTATAATAATAATAATAATAATAATAATAATAATAATAATAACAATAATAATTTGAACTGTACTTACACTGAATACTTGGACTAATAAGTTATAAAATACATTTATTTCAAAGATGTGTAATAGAAACAGTCAGCCATACATGAAATAACATTGAAAATGGATGAATTGAAAAAATGGATCATTTTTGACCCATATTGTGCATTAGAAGCGTAGTGACACAAAAAGGGTTTTTATTCAAAAAGTAAGAAATGAAAACAAAAAATTAGGATGTATGATAATCAAAAACAAGTTATTTGTGGAAAGTCTGGAATAGTGAATGATGAAATTAATTTATTGCAAAGATATAGAAAATTAAAACTCTGTCGGGTCACTTTAGACCCGACAGTCGTAAAAAAAAAAAAACTTTAGATGGGTAAATTCTGTGAATTATCTTGAAAGATACTTATTTTACCTTATTATTGATTATATAGCTAGCAGGTAAATTCCAGATCTTTTTCCAGTTACGGTTATTAATAAGGTAATTCCAATAGGTTGTTACATATGGAGTTGATAGGACTTCTTTCTGAAATAAAGAGCGTATATTACTGTTATTATTGCGTGGTGTATATAGTATATATATATAGTATATAGTACATATATATAGTATATTACTGTTATTATTGCGTGGTGTATATAGTATATATATATATAGTATATAGTATATACTATATATAGTATATTACTGTTATTATTGCGTGGTGTATATAGTATATATATAGTATATAGTATATACTATATATAGTATATTACTGTTATTATTGCGTGGTGTATATAGTATATATATATAGTATATTACTGTTATTATTGCGTGGTGTATATAGTATATATATATATAGTATATTACTGTTATTATTGCGTGGTGTATATAGTATATATATATATAGTATATAGTATATATATATAGTATATAGTATATACTATATATAGTATATTACTGTTATTATTGCGTGGTGTATATAGTATATATATATATATAGTATATAGTATATATATATATATAGTATATAGTATATATATATAGTATATTACTGTTATTATTGCGTGGTGTATATAGTATATATATATAGTATATATATAGTATATTACTGTTATTATTGCGTGGTGTATATAGTATATATATATATATAGTATATAGTATATATATGGGTCAAAGACGAGACGTCTCAATTTCAGGGTCCGAAGCATAATTATTATGTAATAAATAAATAAACATTTTAAAACACTACATTATGTTCTCCAACCCACTCCTCTTTACTTACTTATATCATTACCTATTGTAAGAAATAAACATTTAAGGAGCTATGGTGCTCAAAAGTACCAAAATGTCCTTCCTGAGTAACGTCCGGGCTTAAATCTAACTATAAAAATTTGACAAAATGTCAAAAAAAATTAAGAAATGTATACATAATCTACTTGGGCATAATTGTGGTGTTGTTTGCAATAATACCTACTAATACAGTAACAACCCAAGGCTTTTTTACATTTTTACACAAGTAATACTTTTGTCTGCATTTTTGGATTTCCCTAATGTCCTCACTGGGTAACAGACATTGAAATTCCACTATTACCCATAAAGCATTTCTGTAGTCATTTGACCAGCTACATCATAATCAAGAAGACTCTGATGGACCCAGACAACTTCTTGAAAGGTCAATAAGTCTCTCTTTGAATGCTGATATTTGGACCTTTTTGGTCACTGGTGTATGATGTCCTATAATCATGTGTCTTTCTGGATAACGCTTATAAAACATATGCTGGTTTTATTATTTAAAAAATGGCTTTTCCATGTGAAATCTATCAGTGATGTGATGAAGACTACGTTATGTTTTAGTTATCTAGGCCATTGTTTGGCCAAGTTTTGGCGGGAAAATAGCTTATTTGTCCTCCCTGGATGACAATATGTCCTCCTTGGATAACGAAGATCTTCTGTTACCCAGGACATGTCCTCTGTTATCCACAATGGACATGTTGATGAATATAGTATTTTATTTCGTATTTTGTCAGTTTTTAAGCATCAAGTTGATATTGTAATATTATATTAATAATAGACTTATGTGTGTCTGATATTTTATGATGTTTAGTTGTATTTTTTCTTCAATTCATGATAGAAACAGTTTTCAGATTTCAGACAAACAGATTTCCTTCTTCTTCCAAGTTTGAACTATGACCATGTCCACATATTTCATACTACATGAACACTTTATACAGTACATCCCTACATACATCAGGTCCTACTCTTTCTGAAAATTTATGAATTTACATAGTGAGATCCTCAGTTTTGAGTTATGAAGATTTGTTTGGAGCCTAGCATTAAAATTAATGTTAGGCCTCATTTGTGATGATTCAAAAGGCAGAGTCGTTAACCCCCCGCACACAATTTATGAAATGCCGGCAAAATTAATTTATGAAATGCCTACATTTAACCCTCATACCGTCCTCAAGGGTCAAATTGACCCCATCTCTTTCTTTCTTTCTTTCTTTCTTTCTTTCTTTCTTTCTCTTTCCTTCTTTCTTTCTTTCTATCTCGACCTGACTTGTCTTCTGTTAAACGGTCAGTTCTGTTTTTGAAATTAAGATTGAAAAATTATTTTTCAAATATTTAACAGTTCTCAGTGTCTCTCCCTTTGTACTATGTATGACTGTTGAAAAGATATATTCATGAGTAGTGAAAAACTTTGAAATCTTGCAGTACGTCATTCCTGGATAACAGCATGTCATTCCGGGTAACAGTGCTGCAGTGAAGTAATCTAACCTAAAATGTAATATTATCTTACACAATCAGGTTTTCTTGAGTTGAGGATACAATGATGAATATTTTTGCCTTTACTGTAAAGTATTCTAATACATTTTCCAGTTTTTTTCTCTTTTTGGCATGAAAGATTGTACGATCAAGAGCACCTAATAAGCCCATTCCAGTATAACTAACCAAATATATCGCAAACATTTTTGATAAAACTATGTTTTTCTGAGCAGTAATTGTTTGTTGAACTCTAAAAATTGATATCTATTAACTTTTATAAGCTAACAATGGTAGAAATTTGAATTATTTTAAAATCCATTCCCGTTACCCAGGAAGGACATTTTTCATACATTTTGCATACAATCCACAAAAAATACGCAAATTTAATTCTTAAAGTTATTCTCTGTTGTTGAGTTGTATACAGAACAGTCTAATAAATATAGAAAGAGCTTAAATAGGCATTTTTAGACACTGTCATATATTTTCACATTTTAAATCCTTATTCGTCTTTGACCCATATATAGTATATTATTATACTTATTGCGTGGTGTCACCTGAACATCTGAATAAATCTGCAGTTAGCAACCAAGTCGCTAGTTAGCTTCAGTTAGCTTCAGTTAGCTTCAGTTAGCTTATTTACCCAGAGTCACGCAAACAGCATAACGAGTCCGTCAACCATGAATCCTTCCTTCAGAATGATCATTAAATGTGTTTAATCTCCAACAACATATGGTATGATATGATATGGTATCCAGCATAAAGTGACATTAAAGCGCTCTGCTCGTTGATAACAGTCAACATTAAAGGACCATTAGCTAGCCGTTAGCTTCCCATGCTAAGCCTCTGTCACCTCGCACAACACAAACAGCCACTAAATATTAACGCAGAATTGTAATTACCGTATTAAATGAAAGCTACTGACTGTGTTGGCTTTGTGAGACTGCTTACCTGTTGTCAAACAGTCCGGATGTTTAGAGAAGTCTGTTTGTGTGTCCAGTCGACTCAAACTGACTGCTACAATGAATCAGCCAGAATTCTCTCGTTTTCCTTTTTTCCCCTGAGAAAGTGCTTCCGTCGCATGATGATGACGTGTTTATGTTGCCCGATTGGCAACTGCAAAATTGAGACACAAGGGGGCGCCGCAATCAACATAATTTAAACTATTCTCTCTGTCGCTACTAAAAAAAATCTATTTATCTATCATCTATCTATCTATCTATCTATTTATCTATCTATCTATCTATCTATCATCTATCTATCTATCTATCATCTATCTATCTATCTATCTATTTATCTATCTATCTATCTATCTATCATCTATCTATCTATCTATCTATCATCTATCTATCTATCTATCTATCATCTATCTATCATCTATCTATCTATCTATCTATCTATCTATCTATCTATCTATCTATCTATCTATCTATCATCTATCTATCTATCATCTATCTATCTATCTATCTATCATCTATCTATCTATCTATCTATCTATCTATCATCTATCTATCTATCTATCTATCATCTATCTATCTATCTATCTATCATCTATCTATCTATCTATCTATCATCTATCTATCTATCTATCTATCTATCTATCTATCTATCTATCCATCTATCTATCTATCTATCTATCTATCTATCTATCTATCTATCATCTATCTATCTATCTATCTATCTATCTATCTATCATCTATCTATCTATCTTATTTTATGTGTATGTTTCTTGAAAATAAAATAAAGAAATAATAATAACAGGATAATAATAATAATAATAATAATAATAATAATAATAATAATAAATTTCCTCTCTGGGATAAATAAGGTAATTTTGATTGAATTTTCATTTTTAATAATGATATCAGGAAAAAAAATATCAAAACCTTCCAAAATGTCTAAATACTATTTGAAACTATAAAAGGGAATGATTGGCTGCATATTTAATTAACTGTTATATAATCTCTTACCTATTCTGTTTGCATTACTGGCATTGTGTACATTTGGTTTTTGCACCTTATTGATTGTAATGCTTTTCTCAATTCCCCTCTAAATACATTTCTATCTCATCTAATGTTATGTTATGTTATGTTATGTTATGTTATGTTATGTTGTTATGTTATGTTATGTTATGTTATGTTATGTTATGTTATGTTATGTCATGTTATGTTATGTCATGTTATGTTATGTTATGTCATCTTATCTTATCTCTTTCATCTAATATTTCTGGTTCTGTGTTCTCTCGTTCTTTGTACATATGACCTATGACCTAAAGTTAATTTCATTAAACTGTGAAACATCTGCAGTTTGGAATTAGCAATATTTGAAATGTATGATGCTTTAGTATTAGAAGTGAAAATGTTTTTACATAGCTATTAAGAGTGTGTATAATAGAAAACATTTAGTATATTATGTGCGTGTTAAGGAGCCTAACTAATATTCAAGTCTATATTTTAAGACAATTAGCATCACAGTTTCAAATCAAAATGAAAATATGCACCCTGACCTTGCAAAACACAGAACTGATATCATTTTCGGCTTCTCTCTTTCAATACTGAAAAGAATGAAAATGGCTGTGATGTTTGTGTGGTTTCTCATATTTCAGCATGCAAGCATTTCATTATTCCCTGAGGAGCCACAAACTGTGAGCCAAGCCACACCATCACAGTGAGAACGCTCCTCTGTTTGGCTTCATGTGTCTGCAGCCAGACAGCTGCCAATCCAGCAGAACTATAATCTAGTTTATAATCTCACCAGGACTGTTTGCTGGTTCCACGCTGCCTGGTCATGCAGGTCGCCAACCAGAATTTCAAATTCCCTAATTCCTCGGTGGACGAGGAAGGGGCAGATAGTCATCCACATTCCTGGGCGCCTCCCTCTCCACACCCACAGGACCTCTTATACCTCGACACGCTCAGCAGTCGTAACCAGGATGTGCTTCCTTGTGATGGCTTAAGTTTCTGAGGCCTTTAAGATCCACACTGAGTTAACCTCCATTAGTTATTCATGTTGTCTCTAAATTCTGTGGCTTCATTGTTTATCTAAATGCTGTTGAGGTTTTTTGCTGATATAGTGTGACTGCAGGACACGTTCACAGGTAAACATCCACCTTGATCACTGTAAAGACAATACAGGCAACCAAATCGTTATTTTTCCTCGACCGAGTTTATTGTTTGCTGAATCATTATTGCTGACTGGGTTCCCTCATTCAATACAGCTCTGCGTGTGATTGGTTGACAGCTTCCCCGTGGTTCAATTTGAAACCTGCTCCAAACAGATAGACAGCGTTTTGATAAATGACCAAGACTGACAATGGGAAAACGGATAAATGAGCCAAAGGCTACACATCATTTGACCCCTTGGATATTAGATTCATCTGAAGCAGAGCAGTGTAAAAAGATGCAATATGCACAGCTTTCCTTTGTGATTTACATTTAGATCCTACACATAATCTCACCTGTCACCAAGAGGGCAGTTTGCATCACATTATTATCAAACTGGGTCACAACAAGCAGAGGAAATCATCCGTACAAAGAGGAACCAGCGGATCATTCAGATAGGAATGATTGGACTTTCCAAGGAACATCAGAAGTAGCTTGTAACACGACACCAGCATGAAACCTTAATCCTACCAGCAGAGGAAGTAAGGGAGAGAAATTTGATGCTTTAAGAGCTTCCCTGCACCCTGATGGGATTTGGACTTAGCTTCGCTTTATAAATCTCCAGCAGGATGGCTGCTAGTGGCAAGCACTGCTTTGTGCTCTCAAAGGTTCATATGTGAATATAAAATGAGTTTAATTAGGTAAAAGTGAAAGGCAAATGTTAAGCCCAACATCTCTGATGTTCCTGTGTAGCTGAATATTGAAGTTTCTCTACCAATCTGCCCACTTTAGCTGTCTGAATACACATTAAAAATAGTTTAAAGTGGTGCAGACACATGCTGGGTACCTTTGCTGCGCATCAAATACCTCTCTGTCCTTTCATTTTCTTTCATTACTGTTCATCCACAAATGCCACAAAATTCTTCAAAAATCATATTCATGAAGTATCAACACCCAGCATGGGAATTAGCTTTAGCTACACACATGAACAGTCCATCAGACTGCTCTGCAACTGTCAATATTTGTGTTTCTTGCAAACAAACTACAAATTAAACTTTATTTAATAATAAAATGAGCGGATGATTTATCAGTAGGAATAACATTGATAAATGTGAGGCAAAATGAAGGTCAAATGCTTGAATAAAAAATGAAAAAAGAAAAAAGGACAAGGACACATCTATTGATATGATACAGTTTATCTCTAGAGCTCTTCAGGTAGTTTATGAAGCATTACATGTATTATTATTTTTTAGCTTTGTGTTTCCAATGTGTGAATGGATCGTAACGTAACATTCACAAGCTTTCTTGGTTGCCTATAGCAACCTGTGGACTGATGGTTGAGGAGGATTTTGTTGCTGAGGAAATGAATCAGTGTCAACAGTGCACATTACTAGATCAGGCTAGTTTATAAAATGGAGTCTACTAATGTTACCCACCACAATATCAACTCCAAAATATATATAATAATAAATGCCATTCAAGCCCAAAAAGAGAAAGCTTTATTTAGTGATGATCTTCAGGTTAAAGGTGAATGTTTTCGGGTTAGCAGGGCTTCAAATGATCTGAAACTTCAATAACAGTCATATTTACCTCACTTCATTTCTCAACATGATACATGAGTGTAAATAGACAAAATGCAAAGTGGACAACGTTTAAATTGGTAGTGACTCTTTCTTTCACCAGCTTCTCGTGGCGTCGAGCTGGAAAGACAAATCCTTCTCATTGTACCTTTAACCAGAAAATGTTTGAACTCTTCTGAAGATAACGTTTGATTTAGGAAAAGCTTCAAATTAACATACCAGTGATCAACACATATTTTGTAAATTACAAAAAAGGGTAAAAACATGGTAATGTAGGTGCCAGTACCCTCGTTTTATTTTAAATTATTATTATTTATTCAAATGTAATCATATCAACATCCAGAAATGAATAAAGACACGATGACCTCGGTGTCCTCGTTGGTAAACAACATATTGTAACAATAACCAAACAAAAGATCTAAAAAGGCAACTTGCTGGCAGTGGATGAATAAAGTGCTGGTTTGAAATGATTGATTGTATTGAAGGGGTGGAGCTGCTCTAATGAGGGGGGCCGCTCCTCCATCTGGGTGCAACTAAAAGCTTTATTTAAGCCGGAGTCTAATGAACCTACAGAGGTCAGAGGTCAGAGCAGCACACCAGAAATATAGAAAGATGACCAGCATCAACACTGCATGTGAAACCAAATGTAACACTTGGCCAGCAGCTCTAGTTCCTCTTCTTCTTCTTCATCAGTCGTTGCTGTGAGTTATTTGTGTGCCATATGTGGAAATGCTTAGTTTACACTTTTACAAATGGCAAGTAAGCATATCAATCTTATGAATGCACTTGAAAGTAAAAATATTAATGATTTTCTTGATTTATAAGTTCATGAAGGAGTCAATATTTTTCCCTGTTAAATGTTGATGTCACATGATCTACATGGAGTAGCCCACAATATGGAGCCTGTAGGAGAGAAAAACAGGATACAAAGATGGGATTAAAGGGGTTTTTAAAATGCTTTATTATTATTATTATTATTTTAAATATTTGTGCCTTATTATTGTCTATTATTCACTCTCTCTTATCCACTGCTGGGTTAACACAGAGTGACCTCCAGCCCAGGCCAGGCCCTGCTTATATTTCATTGCATCCTGATTCTCTGACATGTAGTGTGTTGGATGGGGGGAAGGGTAGGAAGAGGAAGAGGGTGTGTGTGTGTGTGTGTGTGTGTGTGTGTGTGTGGTTGGAGGAGGAGGGGGTGAAGAATGCTTGGTATGTGCGGACGACAACAACATGAAAGGCGGCTTGTGTTCATTCCAACTGATTGTGTGACTACAAATCAAACCCAAAAACACTTAGTGTCCGATAATAAGAGCATCCGCAGACAGCAGACTCTCCACGAGCCTTTGTCACTAAAAACAAAGCGCCAGAGAGACTTTGCGTGAGGCTCCACGCAGTTTCTATGATGTCAAACACCCTGCAGAGGCGGAGATGGTTCGGTCTGTAGTAGGTGGGACTGGAGCGGTCTGCAGCAGGACGTCGTAGATCAATGAACCGGACCGAGGCTCGCTCCATCTGACGGGTAGATGATCAGGTACCTGAGCAGGACCGAGGCTCCTTTTTTACTCTAATAGCAGCTTCACTATGCGGAGGTTTTAAACCCGACCGACTAGTTCACAGGCTCCGCTCACCGCTTTGGATTCCGTCTCTCCTCGGTGCGATTTTCTATTTTTTGGGGAATTAAAATAATCTGTAACCTCCAGGATGATCTTTGCAAACACAGGCAACCCCCTGAAGACAGCCAGCCGTAAACAGGTACGAAAAACACACATTTATCTCCTTCTTCTTGGTTTGATCCCTGCCTACTGTCCCCCTACACTGGAGGCAGCATTTGGATAAACCAGCTGGATAATAGCAGCACAAATGACATTGGAAAGCCCTTTCTGGCTCTCATATGGCTCATATGCATTATAACCTCAACCTTTAAGCATGAAATGAATTAAATTCTATAAAAAATAGATCCAGTGCTCTCAGCCGAGCTGTCAAACAGGAAGCTGATCCTCTGATAGGCTGAGGGGAGATAAAGCAGCTCCTGACCCATCTATAGCTTTAATTATTACCTCCATGTAACCTTGTTTTCACAGCCACTCGCCCCTCTGCTCAATATGCATGACGGTTATTGTAGTCCGTGTTATAGATGGATGCAGTCTGGATGGGTCCAGTAATGGATGTGTGTCAGTGTGCTGCCTGCATCCGTCATTTTGACCTCTCAGGTGAACAGGAAGGTAACTGAAGGCTTTCCATCACACCTTCAGGTTTAGATGGAAGATGGGACAGAAAGCTAGAGGCAGCTGCTATCTAACCTCAGATGATGGGAGCCCTTCAGAGCCCATAAGCTCCCAAATATCCATCTTTGAGATTAAACTGTAATATTTATTCATCAGAAGGCGACTATAGGACTCTGAGGATGGGAATCTGAACCAGGCGCTCCTGGATCCCTGCAGGGAAGCGCTGAATGAGTCCCAGTGTAGGCGTAACACAGGTTCAGTCTGCTATAAGGTGTGATGGTGGAATGGACCAGCGGCTCCTCTAATGGAGGAGGCGTAGTCTCAGGCCTGATGTGAACCCTCCATGCTGTCAAACTAAGTTAGCATGGTAATTACGCCAGCAGAACGCTAGGCCTCTTGGTGGAGACTCTACAGGCCTAACAGATGTTCCTGCCACAGATATCAATCCTTTATCTATAAAAGAACATTTATCCATCACATGACTGGGAGAAATATGTCAGTGCTGGTTGTTGGCATGGCTCTGGCTCTTGGAGTGATTGTCCTTTGGTTATGGACAGATGGTAGATTCTGCCATGCTTCGTCTTTGATCTGATCTGGAGGGTTTGGGTGGCTGGGAGCTATTTTAATGAATGAGTAAGGGGAAGGAAATGCTTTGCAGGGCAGCGCTGCATGCTTCGGCCCACAAGTACCAAGAAAACTGATACTGAACACTGCAGCAGATAGTGAGACCTGAACACACATTTCATCACGTTCTGATACATAAATGCCCAAGAATAGGATGGATTTAATGTATATATGCAGTAGACTGGATGACAGACTCCCATTTGAACAATAACCAGGAGGTTAAAGGTCAATCTGCCACTCAGTCATTCCTAACAGTGGTGGAAAACATTCATTTACCTTCAAATACTCCATGAAAATGAAAGGTCCTGCATTTAAAATGCTACTTAAGTAATGCCAATAAAAATGTAATTAAAGTACAGCGGAAAATGCAGAGTATTAGTATATTTTTAAAGGAAGGAGTAGGCTTGAATTTACTCCCTAAAAGACTTTATTTTAATTGTAATCTGGTGTTTCTTCTACATAATCACTCATGCAAACCATTTTTAAAATATTTTAAATAAAGACAATCCTGTCATCATATCTTTTTGTTGTCTTCTGGCATCTCACACCCTTAAAATCACAAGCATTAAATAATCATTATCAAAAACATACAAACAAAAGGTGATATGAACAGATGGTACCGTGGGTATACATTTATTATTTGTTATTGTGTTTATGATAACAATTTAGATGTGATAATAAATGCTTCAAGAGTCTGAAAGGTTCTGGTTTGGGAACCTTAAAAGTGCTTGAAAGTATTGTTTTCTATTAAAAATCTGTACGAACTAAAAGTAAAAGCATTGTTATATTATTGAATATATATACATATTTTTAGAAAAGCCTATAATTACTTCATGTAATAGCTTTTTAATGTGTAGTATTTGAAGTATTTTGGGTATTTTATTTAGTTTCAACAGTGAACATGAACGCTCAAAGATTTGAGTAACATTAAAAATGGTCAGATAAAACATATCCACTCAACTCATTCTGGGATACTACATCATATGTTCTGAAGATAGTTTCATGCAGAAGGTGCAGAAGTTTTCCTTTCTGGTTCAGTTATGACCTTTAGAACAACAAAATGCCAAAAATCCCTGCAAACAGTCGATCAAAACACACCAGGGACACAAAGCACATTCACCTTTAGAAGAAAGAATAATAAGAATAATAAGAATAATAAGAGATCACAGCTTGTAATGAATCTCCTTTGATACTCTGTGACCATAATCACTGACAGCCAGAAAGGGAGAACACACCAATGTTTTGGTTTCACACAAAATGAAAAGCAAATCTTGTTTCTATAATAAAATCTTATTAATAGTTTCAGCTTTTTTGCAACATAATGGATATGTGAGAGACAAATGGTCATTTAAAAATCTTTAGTATTTAAAATTAGATACCATATTATTATCATTTAACTATGACTGTAATATAAATGTAGCGGACTATAATTCCCTCTGCCATGATACCAGAATTTGACACCATTTCTGATGCCAAAACGTGATGATTTCCACATTTAAAATGAACAACCTGCACACAGAGTCACTTGACACAAACCAACACAGTTAATTTTCTTGCCTGTGGTTTTTTTAATGTGCAGTCTTGGGTTGAAAATCTGATTGTAGATCTGTTTGTTGTTGGGTATTTTTTACAGCTTTGGTACTTTCAATACTATAGCAGAGATCATATTGTTTTAGAAATGTGCTACTGAAACAGTATTGAAATATTAAAACTTTACAACCTTATTTTCTCATATAATTGAGTGTAGTAGAAGTGTAAAGTAGCAGAAAATGAACCTTATAGATGCACTTAACATACAGTTCAGCTAATGTACTCCAGCCCTGGACCTGCTGTGGTTTAGATGTGTCACAGTGTAGATGAAGATAAACTGTAGACAGATAAACGGAAGATAAACTGATAAACTGATAGATAAACTGATAGATAAACGGATAGATAAACTGCCTGGCTGCTGTGTGATCTCTGATGAGCTCTTCTTGTGCTGTAGTGAGAACCGTACGGTTGGTGAGCTTTAACGCTGCGTCTCCATAAAGAATGTAAAGTCCGATTGAGCCACCGAGTGTTTTTGCGTTCTCATTTGACTCCGATGAGGAGATGTTCTTGTGATCATGTTGCCCTGAGTTTATGATTGTGATCATGTTGCTCTGAGTTTATGAGATGATGTAACAGAGTGTCTGTGTGCAGTCGTACCCCATGACTCCGTCCAGCCCCAGCAGCTCCAGCACCAGCAGCAGCAGCCTGGAGCAGCTCAGCAAGACCAACCTGTACATCCGGGGGCTGCCGCCCGCCACCACGGACCTGGACCTGGTCAAGCTCTGCCACCAGTGAGAGAGAGACACACACACACACACACACACACACACACACACACACACACACACACACACACACACACAGACCTGGACCTGGTCAAGCTCTGCCACCAGTAGGACTCACACACACACAGAGAGAGACACACACACACACACAGACACAGACCTGGACCTGGTCAAGCTCTGCCACCAGTGAGAGAGACACACACACACACACACACACACACACACACACACACAGACCTGGACCTGGTCAAGCTCTGCCACCAGTGAGAGAGAGACACACACACACACACAGAGACACACACAGAGACACACACACACACACACACACACACACAGACCTGGACCTGGTCAAACTCTGCCACCAGTGAGAGAGACACACACACAGAGACACACACACACACACACACAGAGACACACACACACACACACAGAGACACACACACACACACAGAGACACACACACACACACACACACACAGACACACACACACACACACACACACACACACAGACCTGGACCTGGTCAAACTCTGCCACCAGTGAGAGAGACACACACACAGAGACACACACACACACACACACACAGAGACACACACACACACACACAGAGACACACACACACACACAGAGACACACACACACACACACACACACAGACACACACACACACACACACACACACACAGACACACAGAGACACACACACACACACACGCACACACACACATGCAGTATGAGCATAGCAGATATGCTAACGTGTGTGTGTGTGTGTGTGTGTGTGTGTGTGTGTGTGTGTGTGTGTGTGTGTGTGTGTCTCTGTGTGTGTGTGTGTGTGTGTGTGCACCAGTGTTTTGTCATTGATGCTTGTTTGCTGCAGGCTCAAGAAGGCATAATGTCATTCCTTTTTTTTTTACTTTAGTTGCAAATTTGAGTTCATGTAACTATTTAAGGTAAATTATGAAGAATTTACCTAAATATACAACATATAGACTTTTTAAAAAATAAGTAATTTCTCTAACTCATCACTTATGACCCACTAAAAGTGTGTGGTGTGTCTGTATCTGCAGAGACCTCCCTCAGCCTGTAATTCATCTTTTCTTTTCTTTTTGCTGTGTTCAAGAAATTTCTGGCCAAGTTTGAATGATGTCTTTTCAAACAGTAATCGATAATAAACAGTAATATTTGGTGTTTTGGACACAATTAATTATTCCCTGTCTTGATAAGAGTTAGAATAGAAGATAGATACCACGAGAAATATGAAGCTATGGCCAGGAGAGGATTAGCCTAGCTTAGCACAAAGACTGTAAACGGGGGGAAACAGCTAGCCACTGTAAAACTACAACATGTTATCTTTACACTTTGTCAAATGAAGAAGTGAGTTTAAAGGGCTGGACATGTTGTGTTTAGTTTGTTAGCCTTTAGACAGAGCCATGCTAGCTGTGCTAAGCTAAGCTAATCACCTCCTGACTCTAGCTTCATATTTATTCATCTTCTCAGCTAACTCTCGGCAAGAGAACAAAACTCTTTGAGATTAAAGATGATTAGAGATGAGATTATTCTGTATAGTAACTCAAACCTGTTTAAAGTTCTCTGATATTTCCTCCTTCATAAGAAGAGACTGTTGGGGAAAACTGACCGAATAAAAGGAATTATTTTGCTTATAAATGTCGATAGATGAAGAAAATACATTGAAATTTGATATAAAATGACAGACTGCCTGTAGTTTTTAGTGCAAAATAACCAATGTTGGCATTGAAAGACTCCCTGGTTTAACCATCATGTACTAACCACCATACCTCTACAAAAACACACACACATGGAAAAGTCATAGCTCAGCTGTGGAATGTGAAGCGAACTGTAAAAATAATTGTTTTCCAAAAAAAGAGAAAGAAACACAGAGTCATGTAAAGCCGTGAACATGTTGGATACTTGATCCCAGAGACTGGTTGGTGTGGTAAACGCCATAATTAGTGGATTTTTGTCTCCTGAATCAGAAACATATGGAGCCATTCACCATGTAACCAGCAGCAGCAGCAGCTGTTTGTGTCCCGTTAGCTTGTTTTGTTCATGTTGTCGGCCCGCACAAAGCAGAAATGAAAGCGCTTTTCATAGCAACACGTTGTGATGTGAGCATTCAGTCTGCATGTTGTGTTGCTCTGATAGCGTCTCAGTTAAACTTCAGTCAGAGAAGAAGTCTGAAACTTTGACGCTGAGTGATTCTCAGTCATGTACAGCCTCTGAAATACCAGTTTTTATTATTCTAATAAATTGTAGAGTCCGACTGATATGAGATTTTTGAGATTGCTACCAAATTTAGAGGGTGAAAATTCACTGATCACCAATATATGAGTGAAGAATGAAAGAAGATAAAAAACTAGCGATACGTGCTAATCTTTCTTTTACACACAACTTCATGAACTAATATTATTATACATATGATATCTTACATTGTCAACCATTCTAGAAATGAAAACTGAGATTAGGAGAATAAATAAAACATTTAATAAATAAAGAAAAATCAGTACTGTATGTTCAGTATCGGTCAATTTCTCACCATGTAAATAAAGAATAACTAAAGTTATGTTGCAAATTGACCCATATTCGCTAATATCATTAAATATATTGATTGATATGACTTGTAGGGCGAATATTGACCAATAAAATCGTCCGGCCAATAAATCAGTTGGACTCTAATAAATTGTTAGTTTCTGCTTTTGTTGCATTTTACTTTTTATTTTATTAGATTGTCATGATGAGTGAAGGAACATTCTGTACAAAGTCCTGTGGAAATGGATACACAAAATTAACAATACACATGAGAAGAACCACCACCAGTCTCAGGTATTTAAAGTTTGTTTTTTTAATAAAATTAATCTACATGTTGATGTGTTCACAGGTATGGCAAGATTCAGTCAGCAAAGGCAATCCTGGACAAGACAACCAACAAATGTAAAGGTCAGTCAGGTCCCTGATCTACCAGCCCTCACTGTATATAGTATATATATTTATATAATATATATATAATATTTCTCCACTGCAGGTTTTAGTACACAGACTTTATTCAGTAACTGGTGTTTTCAGCTGACACCCTTAAAGTTTTTAATGTTGCACTACATTAACACTTTGTGACAGCACACTGGTAAGATATGGAAACATGCCGTGTTATTTAATATTTTTGAATGATTTTCTATACCTTCCAAACTTCTTGGTTTTCCTTCATTTCCAGGATGTATGAAAATCAGTCTGCAGTGACTGGACACTTTGCTGGTTGGGTAATCCATCACAGGGAACTGTCTGCTTTTATTTTTGTCAAACTTGGTATGTTGTTGTAGCTTGATTTGCCTGAAATACAATGCAATGAAAACATAAATTTGACTACAACAAAGCAGATTATGATGGATTACCTAACTCAAGCAGATTTAGAGTCCCTGTAAACAGATTTTCACATTTTATGGAAATTAATCGAAAGCAACGGGTGACTGGATGATCACAAACAAATCAAAGCAGCATAGTATGCTGCAAAGGAAAGCAAAGTATGTATATGTTTCCATAAATCTGGTTTGGTTCTTAAAGGAATAGTTCAACATGTTTACCGTCACTGCCCTAGACTAGAAATAGTCCTACTTCAGATCAGTTCTGTCTGGATTAAACAAGATGATGATGATGATTGACTGTTGGGCTTCCCGGCTGTTTCTCACCTGTTTCCAGTTGTAATGCTGAGCTGGGTGAGGACCACTTCCTCCAGGTGGTCTTGGTCTGAGGACCACTTCCTCCAAGTGGTCTTGGTCTGGTCCTGGTCTGGTTCCAGATTAACCCTGGTCCATGACCTCAGACTGGCTGTACTGTAACCAGCTGCTCTTTGCACTCTGTGTCCAATAAAGTTTGGATGCTGTGAAAAACGTAATAAAACCAAAATGCAAAGACGAGATATATCATACTCAAACTGGGAAGTGTTTGCTCTTGTAGATATAAAGACTCATTCTGAATTTGATGCACATGGGATCGTGTTTCTGTCACAAAATAAACATTAATCCAAAACACAAAACCTTTTGGTTTTACTTTCTTGCTCGTGCCACAAACACATCTGAAGATATACCTTGATTGTTCTGTTTCTGTAAGTCGCTTTGGATAAAAGCATGTGATAAATGACTAAATGTAAATAATCGCTCAGACAGATCAAGTGTCACTGTAACATAACTACTACTACTACTACTACTACTACACAGATATATCAATCCTCTCATCTAACTTGTGGAGAGAGTGAATATTTTACCAAAATGTTGAACTATTCCTTTAAAATATTTAAGACTCAAGATATGAGTTTTTTTTAAAGCTGATTTTTAATGTTTATAAAACAAGTGAATATCATGATTATAGCCCATAAAAGATCTCTTAATATGTTAATACACAATAGAGTAGAGTAATATATATATATATATATAGAGTCAATATATGTGAACCATCCCTCAGTAAGAGCGATTGTACAAAATGGAAATATCAATATAGATTGATATGTACTGTCAGTCGTGGTTGTTATTATTATATATACTACTATAATAATAATAAATAATAATAATATAATACTAGTATAATACTGTTCTACCAACTACAGGTTACGGCTTCGTGGACTTTGACAGCCCGGCGGCTGCTTTAAAGGCCGTCCACGCTCTGAAGACCAGCGGCATCCAGGCCCAGATGGCCAAGGTGAGCCTGGTGTGTGTGTGTGCGTGTGTGTGTGTGTGTGTGTGTGTGTGTGTGTGCTTCTTTAATGCGTGCATGTGTCCGGTGTGCTGCAGAGCGACATTAGCTGGTCACATGACCTCAGCTGGTCACATGACCTCAGCTGACAAGCTGTTCTTCCCGTGACCCCGTTTACTTTCACTGTAGAAACCAGATGTCACGTCCCTTCTGCCAAATAACCTGTCAGTCAGTGTGACACGTCCCACACAGGACCACACACACACACACACACACACACACACACACACACACACACACACACACACACACACACACACACCACCCTGGCTGTATAGATTGTGCAGGTTTTGTACGGTATTATTACTATGTCAGTGAGTGTTAACAATGATCACTGATGCATGCTGATGCAGGCGTTTCTCCAGAGCAGCGCTACAGCAACAGTCCTGCTGTTTGAGCCGTTCTTGATCCTGGTGAATATTTTTAGATGACAAACAGACTGTTTCTGCATCACATCTGTGATTTGTCTCAAATGTCTGGATCCTTTAATTTCTTTTCCTGGCCGCCCGGCCAGCGTTCCTGTGCTGGTATTGAACGGTGAGAGTTCATTGATGAAGGATGCTCTCCAGAGAGCTGCATGTTTGGAACAAACCGTTTGTGTAGCGGTAGCTAGGCTACGCTGCTCTCCTGCTGTTTCCAGGGAAGACCGTAGAGCTGCTGCTCAGCACACAGGAAGTGTGTTTCTGTGGGTGTGTGCGCGCAGAAGGGCTTATTAATGTTTGTTTAACCAAATGTCTTCTACTGACCCTTAACCGTACTTAAGACTCAAATCCTTCTCCACGCAGACAGGTTTCATGGCACAGAAGAATATATCTTGTTAGTCTTTCATTTGTCAGGGAGGAAATGCAGCAGGACTGGATTTATCTGTGCTTCTGTAAAAATGTGGCTGATTCAAGAGAAATTATTTTTTTTGCATTTTGGCATTTGGCTCTTTCAAGGCTGGGCCATATAAAGAAAATAAAAAATCACGGTATTTTTGATAAAATACCTCAATATCAGCATTGTAGGGTGAATATTGGTGCTTTCACAAAAAAACGTAGAGATTTCTGATAAATAATCATCCGCATGACGAACATAATCAACATAATGATAAACTAAGTAAAGACAAATAGGACTCAATAACACAACATTGATATAATATTGATAAATAACCCAGCGCTATAAACACATGACATTAAATATACTTTTTCCTTTTCATCTTCTCTCTGTGTAGCAACAGGAGCAGGACCCGACCAACCTGTACATCTCCAACCTGCCTCTGGCGGTGGACGAGAAGGAGCTGGAGAACATGCTGCAGCCCTTCGGCCAGGTCGTGTCCACGCGGATCCTCCGGGACTACAGCGGCAACAGCCGCGGCGTCGGCTTCGCCAGGTCGGTTTCACCTGAAGAACTAGTTCAGGCCAGTAAACTTCAGCTGTGGTCACAAACACCAAATGACTGAATATCAAATCGTTTTATCCAGTGATGCTGTTTTAATAAAATAAAGATGCTGCAGCACATTCTTTCTTTTTATGGGCTGGTTTGGGCATTATGTAACATCATACATATGTTAAATTACAGTTTAGAGGAACTAAGACTAAACTCCCACTTCTTTCAACTTGTTGAGTGAAGTCGTGTCCTGCTGTGTCTGCAGGACGAGTTTCTGTGTTTAAACTGTCACTACGTTTGTATTTGCAAACAGCAAATAGAAGGATTGTTTGTGTTGCCAGTTGTGGGAGGGTTTTCCAGCCTTTTTCCTAATTCATTTTCTGGCAAAACATCAATATGAAAATTTTAACTGACAAATAAAAACAACCGAGATATCCTTTCTTTAGCTTATTGTGTAAGACAGATGAAATGTATGAACAATGATATATAAATAGCCTGGATCAATCTTATGATTAGACTGCTATCAATCATCACTTATTTACAATTGTATTTCCACAAACTATTTTATAGGCCTGTCATATATATATGTATATACATATATGCTTTAAGGTGTGAGATTCTGCTAAAATAGACTTTTAGAAGTGTTAGAATTGGATGTGAAGTTATTCTAAAGGACTTAATGAGGGGGACCCTGGAATATTTATTTAATATTAATTAATTAATATTTATTTATCTTGTCTGGGGTCCTTGTCTGCTGTGGTTTGCTGTTTTTAGCTTTACAGAATGAGAAGTGGCATTAAGACGAGAGGAGCCGTTATTTAACTTGTGTTTAACTTTATTTACAGTCTGCGTCACTCCTTACAGTAGCTCTTTGTGTTTTACTGGTGATGAGTCATTGTTTTATCTCCTCCTGTCAGGATGGACACCACAGAGCAGTGTAACGCCGTCATCTCCCACTTCAACGGGAAGTTTATCAAGATAGCTTCTGGAGCTCTGGGTAGGAAAGAGTCCACCTCTGTTCACTTGATGACTGATGGCTGAGTGTTAACATGTTGTTAATTATTATTATTATTATATAATATGTTGTTAACAGGTTGTTGTGCTTCGCCCCCAGCTCCCTCTCAGCCTCTGCTCTGTAAGTTTGCAGACAGTCAAAGGAAGAAACATGCTCACAGCGGGTTTGTTCCCAACGGGCAGACGGGAGACCTCAGACTAGTACGTATCACATACTGCCTAATACTATACTAATAATCACATGCTGCCTAATACTATACTAATAATCACATACTGCCTAATACTATACTAATAATCACATGCTGCCTAATACTATACTAATAATCACATACTGCCTAATACTATACTAATAATCACATACTGCCTAATACTATACTAATAATCACATACTGCCTAATACTATACTAATAATCACATACTGCCTAATACTATACTAATAATCACATACTGCCTAATACTATACTAATAATCACATACTGCCTAATACTATACTAATAATCACATACTGCCTAATACTATACTAATAATCACATACTGCCTAATACTATACTAATAATCACATACTGCCTAATACTATACTAATAATCACATACTGCCTAATACTATACTAATAATCACATACTGCCTAATACTATACTAATAATCACATGCTGCCTAATACTATACTAATAATCACATACTGCCTAATACTATACTAATAATCACATACTGCCTAATACTATACTAATAATCACATACTGCCTAATACTATACTAATAATCACATACTGCCTAATACTATACTAATAATCACATACTGCCTAATACTATACTAATAATCACATACTGCCTAATACTATACTAATAATCACATACTGCCTAATACTATACTAATAATCACATACTGCCTAATACTATACTAATAATCACATACTGCCTAATACTATACTAATAATCACATACTGCCTAATACTATACTAATAATCACATACTGCCTAATACTATACTAATAATCACATACTGCCTAATACTATACTAATAATCACATACTGCCTAATACTATACTAATAATCACATACTGCCTAATACTATACTAATAATCACATACTGCCTAATACTATACTAATAATCACATGCTGCCTAATACTATACTAATAATCACATGCTGCCTAATACTATACTAATAATCACATACTGCCTAATACTATACTAATAATCACATACTGCCTAATACTATACTAATAATCACATACTGCCTAATACTATACTAATAATCACATACTGCCTAATACTATACTAATAATCACATGCTGCCTAATACTATACTAATAATCACATACTGCCTAATACTATACTAATAATCACATACTGCCTAATACTATACTAATAATCACATACTGCCTAATACTATACTAATAATCACATACTGCCTAATACTATACTAATAATCACATACTGCCTAATACTATACTAATAATCACATACTGCCTAATACTATACTAATAATCACATACTGCCTAATACTATACTAATAATCACATACTGCCTAATACTATACTAATAATCACATGCTGCCTAATACTATACTAATAATCACATACTGCCTAATACTATACTAATAATCACATACTGCCTAATACTATACTAATAATCACATGCTGCCTAATACTATACTAATAATCACATGCTGCCTAATACTATACTAATAATCACATACTGCCTAATACTATACTAATAATCACATACTGCCTAATACTATACTAATAATCACATACTGCCTAATACTATACTAATAATCACATACTGCCTAATACTATACTAATAATCACATACTGCCTAATACTATACTAATAATCACATACTGCCTAATACTATACTAATAATCACATGCTGCCTAATACTATACTAATAATCACATGCTGCCTAATACTATACTAATAATCACATGCTGCCTAATACTATACTAATAATCACATGCTGCCTAATACTATACTAATAATCACATACTGCCTAATACTATACTAATAATCACATACTGCCTAATACTATACTAATAATCACATGCTGCCATGGGACTTACTGCCCCTCTGCATGATGGGAAGCTGTTATTATTGTCTCAACTATGACCAGTTTACAAAAAAAAATCTTTGAGTTTTTGGAGTTGTCATACATGGCGGCAAAAAATCCTGTTCCAGTCACATTACCTGTGTCATTATCAGTCAGACGAACACGTTTACATGTTTCAGTTCCAGTTAGAGTCACATTCAGACAATGACTTGCTGTTTTAAGTGTCATGTAAACTTACTGTGTGTGTGTGTGTGTGTGTGTGTGTGTGTGTGTGTGTGTTCTTCTTAAATGTAACTGTTTTAACTGTGTTGTTGGCTGGTTGTTGTTTCTTTCTTAATTTAATATGTGTATGTGTTTTTATTTTGTTTATTATTTATTATATTGGGTTAATTTATAATAATAGGATGAATATGTAACTCCTCATTTTTGTCTCTTTCCGGACCTTTAGGGTGCAATGACTCTGACCTATGACCCCTCCTCAGCTGCTCTACAGAACGGGTATGTGACCCAACAGGCCATGGCTCCATTAACCTTTAACTAGACTCCTCATTCTTCAACTTGGCTTTAAAACTGTGTTTCTCCAGGTACTACCCGTCTCCGTACCCAGTCAGCAACAGGATCATGACTGTGCAGCCGGCCATGTCTCCCTACATGTCTCCAGTCTCTGCCTACCAGGTACCGCACCACATGTCCTCCATGTAAACATGTCCTCATTATTAACATGTCCTCATTATTAACATGTCCTCAATATAACATGTCCTCATTATAAACATGTCCTCAATATAAAGATGTCCTCCATATAACATGTCCTCAATATAAACATGTCCTCAATATAAATATAAATATATATATATAAAGATGTCCAGCAGCCTGAAATGAATGTAAATCACCTGGCCTGTCTCTCTCTGTGCTGTATTGGAGGTGATGGTGTGTGTCTGTGGGTTGGGGTGTATTTTTGCCTGTGAGTGGGTTTCACAGGTGCTATAGATGTAAGAATAGGTGTTAAAGCTGCTCTGTGCCACCGTACACTTTGGCAGCTCCTGTGGATTATCGTTTGAATTTTTTTTAGTGTCTGAAGAGCTTGGTCAAGCAGAAATCATGCAGTATGACAGGAAGCTTAGTGGTTCACAGGAGGAAAGTGGTTTCAGCAGGTACAGTCCTCTGAGTCACACTGTCTCTGAATCGGATTCTCACTGGCTGTTTTGTAATATTTCACTCATAAGTTTTGATTCATTACTTTCCGTGCATCAGAAACATTTCCACCCACAGACGAGAGCCGCCGCTTGAAATAATTTTGCACATGAGGGAAGAATCTGCCAGGGCTTGTTCTGGTTTAGAACATGTCGCCAGATGTTCTTCACATGAACCCACAACCTGTTTCTGTCTGCTAGACATTTCCCAAGAGATGGTACAAACTTAGTAATGAGCTCAGACATTTCCTTAGTACGGTTTGTCCAAGAGAAATGTCCTTATATTTGATGAAACACCTGAAAAGTCAATCATCAACCTGACACCTCAAAGGAGAGATCTTCATGAAACACGTTTGGGTTTCTGGAGTTCCTGCCAACCCACAAACTGTCAGATAAGACAACCCAGTCTCTTGTTAGTGGGCTGCTAGATCAGAAAACATCAGATTTAAGATGCCTTACAGTTCCTCCCATTCCTCTGTCACATGCAGGCTCCTGAAGATAAATACTACCCCAATCTGAGTATCTCCCCCCAGTTAGAGCACATGGAGATAGGGCTCTTAGACAGACATTTTGGTTCAGTTTAAACAGGAAAACTACTTAGTTGGGTTTAGGAAAATATATTTTTTAGGTTAAAAATGACCCTTTAACTAACATTATCATCATCTTCTGGTACTATGAACTGTGACTGTATGAGGAGCCTCATGTTGAACGAGAAGTCATCTGAAAGACGCTCACCTCTCCAATGAGTTGAGTTCATCCATATGTCCCGTTATCTGACTGTACGAAGTCTCCAAGTCAGCTGATGGATGAGGTGAAACTTTGTTCAAGGACACACCTCACTAATCATTTAGGTAAAAGCATCCAGACTCCAGTCTGAGAAACTCTTGTCCAAGCAACCTGCTCCTCCACTTGGAAGTGAGTTTTACCACTTCTCAGTCTGGAACAAGAGAACATGCTGTATGAGAAGTTTATCCATTTATTTGGTGTCTGTGGGCTTCATGCTGCAGATCCTCAGCCTCCTTCCAACACACCTCCATCTTCCCTGGTCCATCTACCTCCATGAGGCTGTGGAAGTGGCTACAGAGATCTTTGGTGTGATGTTTTCACTAGTAGGAAAAGGAATCTGAATGAACCTGAATGCCTCCTGGTGTCTCACACTAGACGAGCTAAGCTAGCAAGATAAGTCCTTATATAATCAAAAACATACAACCAGAATCAATATAAACACCTGTTAAAATGAAGTTATTCTAGATGGAATGATGTTGGTTTAGGTGATGAACCATGCTTGATGCTGGAAATCCTTAAAAACAAAAGTTGTACTGGGATGTTTTCAAGGTTTGAAAAGTGCTTGAATTTGGATAAAGTGTTTGAAACTGTGTGATATTAATTATTATTATAATTATTAATTATTATAAATATATTAAGGTCAGACAGGATATCTGCCTACAGGCAGGTGACACATTTTCAAACATGAAACTTTAATTGTTCACACTTCTGAAGAATGCTGTCACAAAACATGTTTCTATAGCACAATAACATCTCATTTAATGTTATGAAGAGAGAAATAATCAGTATACTGTATATGCTGCACATACTGTATATAAATATGTAATTTATCCAGCTGTAAGTTGAGAAAAGCTTGTAAATGACCCACTTTAGGAGAGGGATGCAGGATCTTATTGTTGAGAGGTCAAAGAAGAAGTTTATTTTAGTCTTGATCAAGTTGGTTTACCCTGGAAGAAGGCAGAACTATCAGATTCATGGAGTCTGGAGGTTTATATACAGTCTGTGTCTGAGATGATAGTGGCTGATTGGAGCAGTTTAAAGCTCATCAGAGCTGGACATGTGGATGTTTTGGGGACTGTGATGGTTGGTGAAGGGTCCTGAGCTTTAAGAGGGATGGAGAGATATCTCATATGTATCATTTACATTAACAGGACTCTTGTGTTGTGTTTAAAGACATTGTGGAGATATTTTGTGTATTTTACTCTCTCTTTCCCTCTGACCCTCCATCAGGTCCAGAGTCATTCTTGGGTGGCACATCAACCGTATATCATGCAACACCCGGTAAGAGAACAACAGCATTTGCTTCTTTTTTCTTTTTTTCCGTCACACACTCGTAGACCACCTCCTGTTCTGTACAGGAAATGGGTGTGTGTGCTGCAGCTCTGAGCTCACTGTGTTACTTTAATCAGCTCGTTGCTGACACAATCAAACCAACGTCAAAGAAACTTCCCCAAATGTAGGAAGAAGGACAGACGAGTTCTGGGAACAGCCGCTGTGTATTTACTTATTGTATGAGTGTGTGTGTGTGTGTGTGTGTGAAAGAGAAAAGGGCTAAAAGACTTGGAGCCCCTCCTCCCTCTCTGGATCCAGCAGGAAATGCCTGGAGCAGAGACAGTCTTGTGACTCTTTGACTCTTCCAACAGATGGTTTCCAGTGGAACAAGTGTCTCTGCTGATCTGCCCCTCCCCCACTTTTTACTAGGAAACGTCTATTCCCTAAAGGCGTCATGTTTAAAGGAATATACCCATCTGAACACCGGCAATGTCACAACTTATACCTTATAATCTATTTCTAGAAGCATAAAATGCTTTATGTTTACCTCAGAGTGACATATTATCACAGAGTAATTGCTGCAAATATGTTATTTTACCTTTGGTCAAACTAAAAAACTATAAACTATAATATTTGGTTAGTCCTGCATACTGTGAGGTTAAATTTAAACTCACACTGCCTGTCACAGTTTTTGCAGCATAAATGTGCTATTTAATCAGTGGTTTTATCAGCATGACTTTATGTTAGTGTCTAAAGTCATGTGATGTGTTATATCCAGGCTGCTGTGATGTCTCCCTCTGTGGACCCCTCCATGTCACTGCACCCTTCAGCCATGATTACTCAGCAGATGGGCCAGCTGTCACTGGGGAACTCTGGAGCGGTGAGTGTTTCTTTATACCAGCATTATCTGTTTTATCTATAAGAGTCAAACACACTTCAACTTACTGGCCTGTTACTTTGGCCTAAACTTGTCTCTCTATGTGCAGTGTAACCGTGATTCTTTTATTTTATTTCTCATGTTTTCTCCTTTCCAAGTGACCCAAGAGTTTCTTATTTCAGGACTATAGGGTCTAACAAAATGTACAATCCTGTTCAGTACTTCTTATTTAGTTGTACTTCCTTATCTTCCAGTATATTTCAGCCAACCCTGGTGTCCAGGGAGCTTACATGCCTCAGTATCCTCCCCTGCAGGCAGCAGCTGTAAGTTAATATATTTTTGTCTCCTTCATTGTTGTATCCATTTAACCGTGATTATATCTTAAAACAATAATTGTTTGAGGATATTACAACCGCCCATGCCACTGAATCATCTTCTAGTCCTGAAGCCTTGAGTTGTTTTTGAAGTGCTGTCCTCTAGAACTATCAATTATCTCAGTGCAAACACAGTGAAGATAGTTATTATCACGCTCTAAATGAGGGACCACGTTCTGCTTTCCAGGAAAACGGCACGCCACAACAAGTGGATTCTTCCAACAACTCGTCTCCTTACAGTCAACTCAGCAAGTGATCACAGGTAAGCTAGAGTTCATCAATGAAAGACACTTTACTCTGTGTATATATATATATATATATATATATATATATATATATATAGACATAGACATGATAGAAGGTATGAATGAATTACAAAGGCTTTATCAAACATCAAACTCAAAAATGCCAATTTGGAAGTGCATTAAACCTGCATTGTTTCTAATGTCCAGCAGGGGGGGACTTCACTGGTTGCAAAAACAAGTCTGATTGTATAGAAGTGTATGGGAAAATGAACCAACTTTTTACTTGATTTATTTGTTTCCTCAGGAAACACTTTCCTGACAAGTGAATGGTCTCAGTTGCTGGTTTAAAGTCTTATTTATGACAACATGATCCTGCCATGGATCCTCTCACCAGTCCACCTGCAGCCTCCAGTGATGCACCCATGGTCCCATACCAATCCCATAGGATCAATTCTCAATTCTCTATAATTATACACAAAATATACATAACAACCATAATAGAAAAATAGTGCAAAATAAAAAATCAGTACAAACTTCTACAGAGGTGCAAATATATTGATACATTATTTAATGTTGTAAATATCTCATCCAGACATGGTCACTCCTGGTTCTAACCCTAGACTGCATAAATGGTTCTAACCCTAGACTGTATAAATGGTTCTAACCCTAGACTGTATAAATGGTTCTAACCCTAGACTGTATAAAATGGTTCTAACCCTAGACTGTATAAATGGTTCTAACCCTAGACTGTATAAAATGGTTCTAACCCTAGACTGTATAAATGGTTCTAACCCTAGACTGTATAAATGGTTCTAACCCTAGACTGTATAAAATGGTTCTAACCCTAGACTGTATAAATGGTTCTAACCCTAGACTGTATAAAATGGTTCTAACCCTAGACTGTATAAATGGTTCTAACCCTAGACTGTATAAAATGGTTCTAACCCTAGACTGTATAAAATGGTTCTAACCATAGACTGTATAAATGGTTCTAACCCTAGACTGTATAAAATGGTTCTAACCATAGACTGTATAAATGGTTCTAACCCTAGACTGTATAAAATGGTTCTAACCATAGACTGTATAAATGGTTCTAACCCTAGACTGTATAAATGGTTCTAACCCTAGACTGTATAAATGGTTTTAACCCTAGACTGTATAAATGGTTTTAACCCTAGACTGTATAAATGGTTCTAACCCTAGACTGTATAAATGGTTCTAACCCTAGACTGTATAAATGGTTCTAACCATAGACTGTATAAATGGTTCTAACCCTAGACTGTATAAATGGTTCTAACCATAGACTGTATAAAATGGTTCTAACCCTAGACTGTATAAATGGTTCTAACCCTAGACTGTATAAATGGTTCTAACCCTAGACTGTATAAATGGTTCTAACCATAGACTGTATAAATGGTTCTAACCCTAGACTGTATAAATGGTTCTAACCCTAGACTGTATAAATGGTTCTAACCCTAGACTGTATAAATGGTTCTAACCCTAGACTGTATAAATGGTTCTAACCCTAGACTGTATAAATGGTTCTAACCCTAGACTGTATAAAATGGTTCTAACCCTAGACTGTATAAATGGTTCTAACCCTAGACTGTATTAATGGTTCTAACCCTAGACTGTATAAAATGGTTTTAACCCTAGACTGTATAAATGGTTCTAACCCTAGACTGTATAAATGGTTCTAACCCTAGACTGTATAAATGGTTCTAACCATTCAGCTGGTGACAAACGAGACAAAACCATTTCTTTTAAACAGTCTATTCAATTTGATGAAATCTTCAAATCCAATTGAATCATAATTGTCTGTTTAGTTTTATTAATGTTTATATAAATTCTTGTCTGTCTATTATTTTTGCTAGATTCCCGCTCTGTGGGCCAGAGGGCAGGTGAGAGGTTGCCGATGACATCACAGTGGTAACGGTCACCGCCTTCTCTGATTGGACCAGATACGTGAACTTTTTTGCACAGCCCCGACGTTTGTGGTGGGAAATGAGGACAGTGTAAATGGACTCAAGCAGTTGGCTAATCACAGAAAGAAAGAAAGAAAAAAAGATTTATTTTGATAAGAAACAACATGCTCTTCTTTTTCTCTTTTTCAAGGATTCTCAATAAATGCCAGAGGACCCCCCTCCCCTATCCTCCCCCCCCTCCCCCAGTCCTCCCCAGTATGATGTGATTTTAAAATGCATGAGATTGAGATAGTTTCTCCCCTCCCAAGGTTTTTATGATTTTATAGTTCCTTTTTTTTGTGAAAAACCTTGCAAAACCTTGTTTGCACTGAAGTTTAAAGTTTCAGAATGACTTCATTTTGGTTTTCAAAGTCTCCACAGAATAGCTCACAAAATCAATTAATGTTCAACTGCACTAGACAGCTGACACAGGTGACCATTTCATTAGGAAATTATTGAATTTATTATTGGAAAAGGTGCCTTCCTTACGTCACATCAAACATTCTCCAACATTTTCTCATCAAACTTGATCAGGTGTCATATTTCTATCTGATTGATCAAACGTGTGTGTGAAATCATGGAGGTTTCCTTCGAGTGTTTGGCTATCGAGTCTTCTGGTAGCAATAAAGACAATGAGAGTCCCACGGCAATACTGAGAGAAAACAGAACGCGGACAGACTCAGAGCAAGCTAATTCCTTACTTTCCCTCTATCCTTTTATAAAAAATCTTCAAGACGTGACATGAAAAATAAGAGCTGTACTTTTATGAAATTACAAGTTTTACAGCCAACATCTTTTCGGAGGGTTTTGTTTTTCTCTTGTGGTCAGTTCGACCAGTGATCTACCTCATGGTTCTGCCAGAGTCTGCTGGTGTTGTGGGGTTTGCAGGTAAAGCCCCTTGTTCACCAAAGTGGACAAAGCAGAACACAAGCCACGCTCAGGAGCTGGCTCAATAGGACTTCTGCCCGTTTTGTCTCCCACATGCAGCGTTTCTCTTCCTGGTCTGCAAAGAAACAATGTACTTTGCTTCATCTTGATTTGTCATTGCTTCTGTTCTGGTGTTTCTTTTTCTCAACATGATGAGCGTTGTTCGGTTGTGAGGCTCCATTTTAGAGATTCAAGCTCAGACGGCTGCAGCTTCTTCTTGAATAGTTGGTTTACAGTGTGCTTTGAAACAAATGAATGCAGGCTACGAGCATTTATTCTGTACATTCTTCTGCCTTTGCCATTTTAGACAGATGTTAGAAAACTCACCACTTTCCCTTACCTTTTCTCTTTTTCTTTAAGTATGGGTTACACTACTGTAAAGCTCTCCGAAAATAACGATGACAATTAGCCAAAGTTTGGTCATTTGGTCGTACAGCAGCTCAATAGTGTACATGCCAAACAATTTGGATCTCAAATTTTGCCTCATGCGAAATAAATGCAACAATCATGTGTGAAGAAGTAAAAAACGGCAGTATTTCATAAGAATTATGAAATCGCATGACCAACAGCGTGTTTCAAATGCTGGCTCGTTCAGAATAAGATTTGTAAATTATATGCATTCAGGGCCAAAAGTGGAAAATAAGCGAGGTTTATTGTTTGCTTTGCTTTTTTTCTTTAAATTGATGATTTCTAGTGTAAGAACGTTCCACTACATGAGACAGAAATGGTCAGAGCTGAATGGTCGCGGTGCTTTTCCCCGATCAATAGTACTGTAGCAGTAATGCTCATCTTCTGACAGTACGAGCAGTAACCTGCTGTTACTGGCCGTACTGTCACATTCTGAACATTTGCTGCTGGAAAAAATGTAAAAATGAAAAAAAAAAAAATCTTGTACATGTTCTCCTCATTGCTTCCCCGTCACCTTCAACTGATTCTCAAACAATCTTCTCCTTGCTCTCTCCTTTGAAAACATTGGAATAAAACAATGCTGAATAAAAGGCTCTTCTCTTTCTCAGATACGACTCTTGACTCTTTATTTTATTCAGACTCCTGGTGTTTTCTATATTTATTTTTGTTATTAAAGCAACTACAAAAGACTTTCATTCTGTGGTGATTTTGGCACCCCCTGTGGACAAAACTGGTAGTGTTTCCATTAGGTCATAAAGTTCTTGATTGCTGGTATGAAAAGATAAAAATAAGGCATTAATCCAATACTTTACAAACCACCGTACATTCATTCCTACTGTAAACTGGTCACAAATTGATACTTTCTTCTTTTTTTAAACTAAATAAGTTTCTAAAATAGCTGGCCACTGTACTGTTAACATTCATAACTCAAACAGGAGTACCAGACTTTTTTCAGCTGCAGATTAATAAACATTTGGTGCTCTAGTAAATTTTTACGTCAGCAGGAATAATTCAAGTACAGTGTCCATATTCACTGTAATAAAGGGGACATGTTACTTTATGTGCTTTAACAGTATTTGGTAAATAAGAGAGGAATAATAAATAACAGAGGAATTAGATATCGGCCAATCAGAGCTGTTGTATAGGATGAATAAACTGGTGGTGTTGTGACTTATTTTGTAAATATCATGGCGGCCCTTTGGTTCATAAAATAAAAGCCAGAAATTGTCCATCAGCTTTGCTGTATTTATTTAACAATAAACAAAAGAAAAACATGACTGATCAAGATAAGCTTTTCCAGCAAAACTATAAACCAGAAAGTCTTTCACTGAGCGGCCAGGAACTGAACGCTTCCCGTCTACTTATTCACCTCCTCTCCTAAATACTCTCATCAGGACAACTATGGCATCCCCACTAAATAAAAAACAGATAAAACAAAGAAATTACTCAAATAACCAAGCCAAATTCATCTTGCATATCAAACAATAAATCAAACACAATATAAAACCAAACAGGTGGTTTGAGTCTTTTCATAAGTTGTTTGACAGCAAGCCTTATCCTTTATCATCAAGCTTATTGATTTTAAATCCTTTATCACAGGCCAGTTTAAAGGTTTAATGTGTTCTAGCAACTTATTATTGCATGTTCTTACTCTGGGGGATTTAAAATCAAAGCTGAGACTTAAAAACCCTCTTTGGGTCAAACTTTAGAAGTGTCTGATCCCACAATTTCTCATTATATATTTATTTTAGAGCTTCGCTTCCTGGTTTTATCTTTAAAAGGGAGATATTACGCTCATTTTCAGTTTTATAGTTGAATGGGGACAAAAAATAAAATACTGAATACATTTAAATAAATTGATATCTGTGCATAGAATAAATGCCTGCAGACACCTTTAAAGGAGTCTAGTGTCCAGCAGAGGGCGCTGTGAGCCAAACATAATGCACACAGGAATTCATTTTCAATCTTTGATGTCTTTTTGTATGTCTGATCATACGCATGATGAAATAAACAACAAGTCTCCTTCTATTTCAGGCACACGGCCTTTGTAGTTTCACTCTTAAACCGGATCTCCCTCCTTAAGCTCAGACTTAACGCAGCTGATCCCAGAGACATGAAGGCACCATCTCCTCTCTCTCACAGTCAAAGGATCAAGATTAGCCTTCACACCCTCTGAGCCCCCAAACCACATCAGCTCCAGGAATACTCCAACACACAGCACACACACATTACACCAACATGCAGCACACACACATTACTCCAACATGCAGCACACACACATTACACCAACATGCAGCACACACACATTACACCAACATGCAGCACACACACATTACTCCAACATGCAGCACACACACATTACTCCAACACACAGCACACACACATTACTCCAACATGCAGCACACACACATTACTCCAACATGCAGCACACACACATTACACCAACACACAGCACACACACATTACACCAACACACAGCACACACACATTACACCAACACACAGCACACACACATTACTCCAACATGCAGCACACACACATTACACCAACATGCAGCACACACACATTACTCCAACATGCAGCACACACACATTACTCCAACACACAGCACACACACATTACACCAACATGCAGCACACACACATTACTCCAACATGCAGCACACACACATTACTCCAACACACAGCACACACACATTACTCCAACATGCAGCACACACACATTACACCAACATGCAGCACACACACATTACTCCAACATGCAGCACACACACATTACACCAACACACAGCACACACACATTACACCAACACACAGCACACACACATTACACCAACACACAGCACACACACATTACTCCAACATGCAGCACACACACATTACACCAACATGCAGCACACACACATTACTCCAACATGCAGCACACACACATTACTCCAACACACAGCACACACACATTACACCAACATGCAGCACACACACATTACTCCAACATGCAGCACACACACATTACACCAACATGCAGCACACACACATTACTCCAACATGCAGCACACACACATTACTCCAACACACAGCACACACACATTACACCAACATGCAGCACACACACATTACTCCAACATGCAGCACACACACATTACTCCAACATGCAGCACACACACATTACTCCAACACACAGCACACACACATTACACCAACATGCAGCACACACACATTACTCCAACATGCAGCACACACACATTACACCAACACACAGCACACACACACACATTACACCAACATGCAGCACACACACATTACACCAACACACAGCACACACACACACATTACACCAACATGCAGCACACACACATTACACCAACATGCAGCACACACACATTACTCCAACATGCAGCACACACACATTACACCAACACACAGCACACACACACACATTACACCAACATGCAGCACACACACATTACACCAACACACAGCACACACACACACATTACACCAACATGCAGCACACACACATTACTCCAACATGCAGCACACACACATTACACCAACATGCAGCACACACACATTACTCCAACATGCAGCACACACACATTACACCAACACACAGCACACACACACACATTACACCAACATGCAGCACACACACATTACACCAACACACAGCACACACACATTACACCAACATGCAGCACACACACATTACTCCAACATGCAGCACACACACATTACACCAACACACAGCACACACACACACATTACACCAACATGCAGCACACACACATTACTCCAACATGCAGCACACACACATTACACCAACATGCAGCACACACACATTACACCAACATGCAGCACACACACATTACTCCAACATGCAGCACACACACATTACACCAACATGCAGCACACACACATTACTCCAACATGCAGCACACACACATTACTCCAACATGCAGCACACACACATTACACCAACATGCAGCACACACACATTACACCAACATGCAGCACACACACATTACCCAACATGCAGCACACACACATTATACCAACATGCAGCACACACACATTACACCAACATGCAGCACACACACATTACACCAACATGCAGCACACACACATTACTCCAACATGCAGCACACACACATTACACCAACACGCAGCACACACACATTACACCAACACGCAGCACACACACATTACACCAACATGCAGCACACACACATTACTCCAACATGCAGCACACACACATTACACCAACATGCAGCACACACACATTACTCCAACATGCAGCACACACACATTACACCAACATGCAGCACACACACATTACACCAACATGCAGCACACACACATTACACCAACATGCAGCACACACACATTACTCCAACATGCAGCACACACACATTACTCCAACATGCAGCACACACACATTACACCAACATGCAGCACACACACATTACACCAACATGCAGCACACACACATTACACCAACATGCAGCACACACACATTACACCAACATGCAGCACACACACATTACTCCAACATGCAGCACACACACATTACACCAACATGCAGCACACACACATTACACCAACATGCAGCACACACACATTACACCAACATGCAGCACACACACATTACACCAACATGCAGCACACACACATTACTCCAACATGCAGCACACACACATTACACCAACATGCAGCACACACACATTACTCCAACATGCAGCACACACACATTACACCAACATGCAGCACACACACATTACACCAACATGCAGCACACACACATTACACCAACATGCAGCACACACACATTACACCAACATGCAGCACACACACATTACACCAACACACAGCACACACACAATACTCCAACATGCAGCACACACACATTACACCAACACACAGCACACACACATTACTCCAACACGCAGCACACACACATTACACCAACATGCAGCACACACACATTACTCCAACATGCAGCACACACACATTACTCCAACACACAGCACACACACATTACACCAACATGCAGCACACACACATTACTCCAACATGCAGCACACACACATTACACCAACACGCAGCACACACACATTACACCAACACGCAGCACACACACATTACACCAACATGCAGCACACACACATTACTCCAACATGCAGCACACACACATTACACCAACATGCAGCACACACACATTACTCCAACATGCAGCACACACACATTACACCAACATGCAGCACACACACATTACACCAACATGCAGCACACACACATTACACCAACATGCAGCACACACACATTACTCCAACATGCAGCACACACACATTACTCCAACATGCAGCACACACACATTACACCAACATGCAGCACACACACATTACACCAACATGCAGCACACACACATTACACCAACATGCAGCACACACACATTACACCAACATGCAGCACACACACATTACTCCAACATGCAGCACACACACATTACACCAACATGCAGCACACACACATTACACCAACATGCAGCACACACACATTACACCAACATGCAGCACACACACATTACACCAACATGCAGCACACACACATTACTCCAACATGCAGCACACACACATTACACCAACATGCAGCACACACACATTACTCCAACATGCAGCACACACACATTACACCAACATGCAGCACACACACATTACACCAACATGCAGCACACACACATTACACCAACATGCAGCACACACACATTACACCAACATGCAGCACACACACATTACACCAACATGCAGCACACACACATTACACCAACATGCAGCACACACACATTACACCAACATGCAGCACACACACATGTCGCTCCATGGATCGACCCTTTGAACACAGATACATGCCAGTAGATCTCTTCTGTCTCTGTTTTAATTCTCCACAGCTGAGGGGACACATGGCCCTGATCCCCTGAGAGGGCCCAAGGTCAGACCGGGTTCAGACTGCTGCAGGATCCAGTATCATTCATTCAGAGTCATTCAACACATGGGACGCTTCGTAACGATGCCCACTGTTACTGCTTCTTTCTGTCAATGCTGGACTTTCTAAATTATTAAAAAAATAACCAAAAGGGTGTTTAAATAGACAGTATGCTGGAATATAATGTCAGCAGTGACAAAACATAAATAACATAACATAACATTATCGATTAAATTGCATATTATTTATTTTCTCGATTGATTGTTTATTGATAGGAAGTGTTGATTATCTCACTGGCTGACTAAGTTATGGAAAATAGCCTCAATATATTTCTCAAGCACCAAACTGTGGCTCTTGATATACGGTCTCTGGGTTTTTATGGTCTTTTCATTTGATTTTATAGCAATATTATTACCTTGAAATCAAATGTTCTACTTTATACATCTCCATTTAGAAACCAAACTTGTTACTTTACAAATTAAGATTTTTGCACACAGTTTTTGAAAATCAGTAAACTAACTAACAGTGTTATGATTTGCTTTGTTTCCTGTTAATTATTTTTAAGAATAGAATAAAAAGGCTCATTCTCATGGATGTGATCTCTCAAGAACGGTTCAAGGGAATTTCTTCAGATTTGGTGCAAATGTCCACTTGGACACAAGGATGAAGTGATTAGATGTTTTAGGTCAAAGGTCAAGGTCACTGTGACTTCACATCTGTCCAATGAATGGATATAAAAGCCTTGAAGCTCTTTCTTCAGATGTGACGGCTTTGTCTATCCACTTTGGTCCTGACTGAAATATCTCAACAATTATTAAATGGAATGAAATTTGGTTCAGGCATTCATGATGTACAAAGGATGGATCCTAAAGGTTCCAGTGAGTGAGGTTCACCTGGTGGTTCTTCACTGGAAGATCTCCATCGTCCCTCACATTCATGGTCCCCAGACAGTGAATTATAATAACTTTGAATTATTGACTTTTCATTAATAACACCATCATGTGGTCAGAATGTCTTTTTGTCCTTTAGTTTGGTGTATCACCAGATAAAAAACAATACAAACCAACGTGATTTAGTGGCAGCTCTAGCTGTGTCTGCATGTTGACACTCTAAACTAAGAAGCTGAACACTGGAAACATTAAGGAGCGTTTCAGTCCATTGCAGTGCAGCTTGGTACATGCTAACTCCTGCTAACGTTGAAATGGTCTATACCTGCTTAACATCCACAAGCTAAACTATAGTGAGCATGATAGCATGCTAATGTAAGCATTACATTTGAGATCAGACATGTTTAATCTGAAGATAGTGGTGCATCTTGTCCCTCTGCAGCCAAACACTGACTCTGTGTCCTCGCCTCTTTAATTCTGAGGCTTATGTTCTATTTTGTTCCACTCACATTTATATGCATGTGTTCACCTGCATTCCAGCCATACCTTAGTGAGAAGGAGTCTGTATTACAGCACGGCACTCCTCCTCTCCTCCTCCTCCTCCTCCTCCTCCTCCTCCTCACTGCAGGAAGTAATTGAACTTGAGCAAACATGTGCATGGACACACACACACACACACACACACACACACACACACACACACACACACACACACACACACACACACACACACCAAACTAATCACAGAGCCCATTCCTCTGAGTCATGTTGTGCTGCAGTTCACACCAACTTTAGCCTCTAGAGCGCAACACTCTGCCATCAGTCAGCTCGTCTCTTAATAAAGAAGCTGGAGGTCTCACAGCCAGCAGTTGTTACTGTCACTCATTATCATCACAGCCTCCCCCTACACACACACACACACACACACACACACACACACAGGCAAGCCGGAGCTTGTGCAAACACCCACACATGACCCCAGTATGCATGCACACACACTCACCCACTTTCAGACGCACTCACACACACACAGGCAGAAAGCACACATGAGCCAGGGAGCATGGGCAGCAGGGTCACCCCAGCGCCATGCTTCATAAAGGGCGCCGTTACAATAGGTTTACTGTTACTCTGACTGCTGGATACAATAGGACTGAATGTACTGGCCTGATGCTCCTCCATTTCTCTCCACTTTTCACTTGATGACAAGGAGGACAGACTGAGACGAGACAGCATGAGATCAGAGGACGCCCCTGAAGGTGAGTCGGCTCACTGCAGGTTGGTCTCTACCTCCGTTTCTATGCAGAGTAAACGTAGCGCTGGGACAGAGGTATGTGGGAGGGTAATTTATGGATTGCTGAATTTTTGATGAGACTCCTTAAAAATCATGTCGTGATGTGCTACTGTCAGATTTCCTTCGTTTCTCTGAAGTGTAACTGAAAGGCAACAGGTTTTAAATTTAGATTAAAGTCAGCTTGAGAAAAGCCTGGTGCAACTGTGACACCTTATTACACCTGTAATCCACCTGATCATACTTTCATAAAGGACACGAAATCACCTTAAAAAATGAGTTGCAAAAACCAGTGTTTGATTGCATCATGCTTAGAGATTTCTTGAGAAATTCAAAAGTATAATGATAAGCAAGGAGAAGGAGAGGAGAGGAGAGGAGAGGAGGAGAGGAGAGGAGAGGAGAGGAGGATAGGAGAGGAGAGGAGAGGAGAGGAGAGGAGAGGAGAGGAGAGGAGAGGAGAGGAGAGGAGAGGAGAGGAGAGGAGAGGAGACGAGAGGAGACGAGAGGAGACAGAAAACTAGAGGAATCCAGCTGAAGGAGGTACAAAATAAAATGTCAGTTCCACATGGTCTGACACTACTAGCTACTGGTGAGGTGGATCAAAACACAGTGAGCTGAGAGAGAAATGTCATTGAAAGAGGAGAGGAGGAGAAGAGAGGGAGAGAGGGATTAGTCTGGAGGATGGAGGTGGGGTTTGTTGGGGTGACAGATGGGGCTCTCCCAGATCCAGAGGGTGTGGTGCTGAATTGTGAGATTCCTCTGAGTTGGGACAAGCAGCGATATTTACGCTGCAGCTGTCAATGATTCAACACCTACGCAGCCCCACCCTCCTCCCCCTCTATTATACACACACACACACACACACACACACACACACACACACACTCACACACACACACACACTCACACACACACACACACACACACACACACACACACACTCATGTTTCATATCTTGTGATATGCCTGATTTTGCCTTGAGTCAATCGTTGAGCACATTCTTGTGAGACAGTAACAATGATTCACGTTCTGGTGTGGTTAAATATTAACATATCTTGTGTTACGGAGAATAGAGTACAGGCTGTATTGGCTTATGGTGTGGCCTTTCTCTGTTTCATTGTTCCTCTTCAGTCACAGTTCAGTGATTAAGCCATTGTATTAGCTTAATGTGTTTTGAATCAATGCAGTAATGTAGTGAGAGTGTAAACAATCTCTTCATGTAATCCATTTATATTTTATTATTTATAAAGCATCCTTTGGTCCCGTGGTGAGAAACACTGCTGGAGGTCGTTTCTGACCAAAATCCATCAGTTCAGTTCTATGCAGAGTCCTACAGTACCTGAGTCAAAATACAGAAGTATGACCAGCTACAGAACATCAAGTATCAAAAGAAGAAGTATGCTCATTTGGCAGAAATAAAACATATTATTATATAATCAGAGAGTGAACAGGGCGTGTAGTCGCCCGGGGTCGGACGCTCCAAAAGGTCACGAGGTAAATCTGTGTTTTGTGAAATATTGGACTTTTTTTTCCTCTTACCTTTTTGCCCCAAGCTGTTATTTAAATGAAACCACATGAGAAGTTTGAAGGAGAAAGGCCAAATCAGTTGAACTGCTAACATCTCATAGAACTGTGCCAGGGCTCTTCTGTAATATAGTAATATGTCATATATATATGTAATAACAGGGCTCACTAACCAGAAAGGCTGTTAGCCCACTAACAAAAAGGCCTTGGCTTTAATCTGTGAATAGTTGGTTTGAACATCAGATACAAGCCATTGTTAAACTGAATAAACCAACACCATTTTGGATGGATTTTCCCTTTGTGTGTACAAAACAAATGATTTAGGGAAAAACAACCTCAGGTTGATTGATACAAAAATATATATGTAATGATCATCAACCAGAAATGTGTTATTGCAAATTAAAAGTAACAGTAGCTTTATTTAACATCAACAGCTTCATCGATTTAGTGGAGTTGAAGTCTAAAGTAGCACAACATAGTAATGATTCCACCACTGCACCAGTAGTAGCATGGCTCCATGGAAATCACTGTTAGCAACCAGCTAAACAGCAACAAACCAGCTAAACAGCAACAAACTAGCTAAACAGCAACAAACTAGCTAAACAGCAACAAACTAGCTAAATTATTGCCAGCAAGATAGCAAACTGATGTTAGCATTAGACTCCAGTTTAATCTAAACTAAGGGGCTAAAGATAGAAGAGTTTTAAATAATGTATAAATTGTAAAAAGCTAACAACTCATAGAAACTTCCCCTAATAACACAGTGGCTAACCCAAAGTTTATTTGTAAAAACAGATAAAAGGCACTCTTTGAATAAACACAATTATGGATGGATTTTCCCTTTACTGTAAAAACAAATTAAAAAGGAAAACATATATATAATCTTATCTTATTGATATGTGATTGAATGTCTGCAATTATAACTAAATCCAGATTTTCCCCTTTTTTTTGCAAATTGGCACCTTAATCAATGTAGTGCAGTGCAATGTAGGATACATATCAAGTGGCATAAAAAAATGTTTTTTTTATTATTATTAGCATTACTATAATTATTATTATTATAAAACACAAATATTTAAGACTAATCCAGTCAGTTGGTCTATAAATATACATATCTACTAATTTATTTGCTCTGTCATTCGTTGTGGTGTTGAACTTGTTTAATCTGATAAATATTTCTCTTGTAGGCTATTTTCCTTATATTCTTTATCAGTTACGGATATGATACATTATTGCTAGAATAAACCTGATTCATTACCAGATGATTAAGGGGTTAAAACAGATCAGCCTGTGGCTCTGATTCCTCCCCGCCCGCCTCGCTGGCTCACCTGGACGGAAGTGGACATAAAAGGCAGCGCAGGTGAGCGCTGCTCCTCCTCCTGCTGGATCCAGGTAGTCCTCCGCTCAGCTCGCTGCTCTACTTTCGGCTGAAGATCGGAGGCATGACACTGGATATGTTTCACTCCTGTAAATATGAGACAAGTTGAAATATTCTTCTTGTGTTTCCTCATAAGCAGTAACCTCACGGACCAATGGGGCTTCTCCTGCTGAGCCTGATTCTCCGCTACTGGATCAGCACCGTGGAGGGTAAGCAACACGTTTATAATGCGCCAACAAAGAGTCATAGTCACTCAAGAGCAAGACCATAAATGCTCTACTGGTATTTATGACTGGTGTTTTATTGTGAAAAACCCTATTATATGCAAGCAAGAACATTTTATTCTTTTTAGATGCACTTTATCATAGAGTTATAAATGTTAATAAATGTGCTACGTGTTTAATTGATTTAATCTGGTCCAAAAGCTTTACTCACTTCTTAAACATGTGTCTCTCTTCCCTGAGAGGCTTTGAATTGTTGCAGGAAGTTCTGGTTTGTGTTGACATTGTGTCTGTGTTGCTGTGCTGCAGGATCCTGTTCACCTGGCAGCGCTGTCACCTGTGATGAGTGTCTGCAGCTCAGCTCTCTCTGTGCCTGGTGCACGCAGGAGGTAAGCAGCCTGGCTTCATGTAGGAAAAGACAAGATATGAACAGACAAAATGCATTTAAAAAAAATATGGTTTCTGGGCCACAGGTGAGCAGAATGTCATTCATTGCTTGTTTTGATTTTGCACCTTGACATGATATCAAACAGAAATATCTGAATGCGTGCTATAAAACAATCTCAACATCATGTGACTTTTTTCCACCTCTCAGAATTTCACAGACTGGTTTTCAGTCAGCGAAAGATGTGACACACTGGATGTGTTACTAGAGAAGGGATGTGGCCCACAGCAGCTGCAGTTCCCTGTTTCTGAGGGTCAGATCCTGCAGGACCGGCCCCTCGGGAAGAAGACTAACGGCAACAGCACTCAGATCTCTCCTCAGAAAATGGCACTCAAGCTGCGACCTGGTACGCAAACCTGCACATTTTTATTTAAAGATGTCATTTGATGAAATTGTTTTCAGGTGAGAAATAAGTTGATTTTGTTCTTGTGCAGGCAGTCAGGTGACTTTCCAGGTGAAGATCCAACACACAGAGGACTATCCTGTGGACATCTACTACCTGATGGACCTGTCAGCATCCATGATCGACGACCTGGGGATGATCAAAGACCTGGGCTCCACTCTGTCCACAGAGATGGCCAAGCTCACCAGTAAATTCAGGATGGGCTTCGGCTCTTTTGTGGAGAAACCCATCCTGCCCTTTATTCAGATCACAGAAGAAGAGCTGGCCAACCCCTGCAGGTACACACCAGATATTAAAACAACATCCTTTCTGATGTTTGAAACAAGATTCACAGATGTGATTGAATATCTGAGAGATGGAATCTGTTCTAACTTGTTGCAGCGGTGTCGGTTTAACCTGCTTGCCAACGTTCGGCTACAAACACGTCTTGTCTCTGACGAGCCGCACCGACAAATTCAACGAGATCATCTCAACGCAGACTGTTTCTGCCAATATTGATTTACCAGAGTGCGGCTTTGACGCCGTCATGCAGGCCGCTGTTTGTGGGGTAAGATTTAGATTTTAAAACATCTAAAATATTTGAACATAGATAGTGGTTTGTGATCTGTCTCATGAACTTTACTGCTTGATAAGCCTGGTGATGATTCACTAAGAAGGATCAACATGATGTCTGATAGGATAAGATCGGCTGGAGGAACGACTCGATGCGTCTGCTGGTGTTTGTCAGTGACGCTGACTCACACTTTGGGATGGACAGTAAGATGGCCGGCATCGTGGTTCCCAACGACGGACAGTGTCACCTGGACGCCAACAACGAGTACTCCATGTCCACCGAGCAGGTGAGTCCTCATCTCTGACATCATGCTGGAAGAGTTGTGATGCTTTTAGAGTTTAGAGTTCATGACCAGGTGTATCACGTTTAATGGCACTCATTAATAAAACGAGTCATTGTAGAGTCCTCTGTGATGCATCACACCTTTAACACACACTGACTTGTTTCCAGGAGTATCCGACCCTCGGCCAGCTGATCGAGAAGGTCACGGAGAACAACATCCTTCTGATATTTGCTGTGACTGAAGAGCAGAAAGACAATTATAAGGTAACACCTTCTTTTCATAAATGGTTACATTTGCAGTCCAAACAAGGACCAAAAAAATGCAGCTGAGTGTTTACTGAGGTTAGCGTATTTATTCAGCTGCATTCTCATTCAACCTGTTCCAACTAGCCTTCTCTGTACTTTGCTTTGGTTTCGGGACCAGGAGCCAAGTCTGCCCTCTTCTCTCACAGGGACTTTTAATGGGTTTGTTTTTTTTTGTTGTTTTTTTTATCACAGAACTATGCAAATCTCATACCTGGCGCCACAGTTGGAGTTGTGGCGACAGATTCGCGGAACATCCTGGAACTGATTGTAACGGCATACAAAGTAAGTAAACAGCCTGGTGATGTGGGTGTGCAGGCAGGAAATACAGACTGTGTTCAATTATAAGGGCTGTCCTAGTCAATAATACCATTCTGTTGACTGTGATTTAATCGACAAGTCTGTAAGAGTGATTTTCTCCACAAAGATTCATGTAAAAGCACCATTTTAAATTTTGTGTTTACAAAACATGTGCTCATAAATTCTTGGAATTAAATCATTCAGCCTGAAAAATGCATTGAAAACGACTAATCGACTAAAATAATCTTAGTTGATCAAGATCAAAACAATAATTTAGTCGACTAAGAAGGAGCAGCTCTAATTTAATTTAACTGAATCTAGTTATTTGGCACACAGACTTTCATAAAAGAAGCATGATTCAGCCCAACTTATGTCCAGTAGTTAGTATCTCTGTCTCCACCTTCCTTCTTCTCTTCTCTTCCTCTCTCATTCTTCCTCTCTCATTCTTCCTCTCTCATTCTTCTTCTCTTGTTTTCCCTCCACCTCTCGGTGTTTTGCATCAGCCTGTTTGACGGCGTGTCTCTGCTTGTCTCGGCGGTTTGATCTCCTCGCTGCTGACTCTGAGTTGCTCTTTCTTCCCCACTCTCTCTATCTTTCTCTCTCTCTTTCCACCTTTTTTGCTCTCCTTCTGTTAATGGCCCCTGGTGATGGTGAGTCCTCTCATTAATTCATCAGTTCTGTAGTTTACACCCAGTTTTAGTCTCTGCCACGTGAACCGTGCTGGAGAAAGCAGTATTTGCTGTCTCACTGATTGCAGACAGTTGTGGTTCTTAAGAGAAATAAAGAACTAAAACTAAAACAGGGTACATAGTGATAGAACACACATGATTAGTATTTATACTTAGCTGCAATTTTGGCCACCGCGCTTCAACATATTTACTGAATAACACTTCTTTTATCCATCTTCAGATTGTGTGTGTCCCATAAACGGCTCCATGTTTTCTCCTCCTTAGCAACACTGAAGCACAGTACAATTACAGGAAACACACAATTAACCCTCGGTGAGCCAGCAGCAGACGGTCCGTCATAGAGTTCATTAGTCAGTCAAACACAGGCTGAGGTGAGCTTTCACCTTCCTCAGGTACATCAGCACACCTGGGCTGGTGACTCACCTGGAGAGATAAATAAAGTGTTCAGCAGCTGCAGGTCAGTGCAGGGCGAGAGCGGGAAATCCCACTCCGATAACAGAAGTCACTATATTGTTATTGTATTGTAATTATCGGGGTTAAGTAATCGGGGGGGGACCTTTTCTTTGACTCAGCATCAGATCTTTGCTGTCAGCTGGATTTCCGTAGAAAGTGTTTGATGTGTTTGTTGCAGGAGCTGCGCTCAGAGATCGAGCTGGAGGTCCTGGGAGACACGGAGGAGCTCCACATGTCTTTTACTGCCGTTTGCCCCAACGGGACCGTCCTCCCTGATAGAAAACGCTGCTCCAACATCAAACCTGGAGAGACGGTCAGTTGTTTTGCTCTGAAGTTCTCTTGAATGAAACTCCTCTGCATGTTTATAGCTCCATTCCTGCAGGCGATAGTTCAGCTCAAAGGGCTTCACCGCTCACTACAAACTGATAAGAGTCTTTAGTCGGCAGAAAGACACAAACACTAGAACAATTAGACACACCAAGGAAATAAAAATGAAATTTAACAAATAAAATTTGTAAAACATTTAAATTGAAATGAGCAAATAAAACTATTACGTCTACAATAGCAAAAAACAATAGAAGATCAAAATCACATGAAAATCATAGAGCAGAATATGCAAAGGCTGATAAAATAAAAAATAAAATCAGATCCTGTTTAGAGCATAAAAGAGAGAAGTTACAAATGAAAGTGTTTTGTCCAACATGAAGGATAAACTAAGCGTTGGTAACAGATAACTTGGTTCTACATTAAAGGCATTTCAGAGAAGACTAGTAAAAGTGATTTATGGAGTAGTAAAAAGTGTTTTAATTAATACAAGAACTTACAGGCAGCTGATAAAAACACTTTAAAGTGCGTGTAAAGCATTCTGTCAGAGAAGTTAATCTGTTGTGACTGATTAATGACCACAGTGTGTTACAGTAGCCAAGCTGCTAGTCGCTGTTCTCACACAGGGAAATGGTTTACATTATTTAGATGATTAGAAAGTTAATTTGATCACATTCATGACAGAAGTCAAAGATGGCGCCAACTTGTCTGTTGGCTTCATAATCCTAGTAAAACATTTTTGTTTTCTCTTTCTGAGATTTAATACAAGTTGAACCTCTTTAAAGCATAAAAGTTATCAGGGAAACTGTACAGCTCTGTGTTTCATCGAGAGCTGCAATAATTTAATTGATTAGTGGGAAAATATATATAAACTAGCAACTATTGATAACTCATTTATTTATGAATTTTTCAAATTGCTAACAATCTCAATCACCATCAGCTCAACTCTGATGATTTTCTTCTTTTCTTTGTGTTAAATGTTAGTAAACTGAATATCTCTGTTGATTGAATAAAACAAGTCATTTGATGACATTAGCTCAGGGTGTTAAAAATTAAAATAAATTTAAAAAAAAATGAAAAAATTAGTATAGACTTTTCCCCCTATTTTTCGTATATATTATAGCCAAAATGATTATCAGTAAATAATCAACAGATAATTAAAATAACAGCCCAAATGTTATCTTTGGTGTATTTCTGAGTTAAAAAATGTTTTAACTGGCAACATTCTTTAGTTACAATGTGTTATTTCATCTCTCAATAATTTCAGATTTCCGAAGCCTGTCTGTATCTTTCAATAAAGTCTCATTTTTTAAATTGATTTAATAATTCCCAATTTTTTTAGTAATAGTTACTCAAATAATGCATTTGTTGGCGACCATGTTTGAGTGAATTATTACAGTTGGTGGTCTGTTTATGGCAGCAGAACGTTTGAAACTGGACCTCATGATGTTCATGTTCTTCATGATGTTCATGTTCTTCATGATGTTCATGTTCTTCATGATGTTAATGTTCTTCATGATGTTCATGTTCTTCATGATGTTAATGTTCTTCATGATGTTAATGTTCTTCATGATGTTAATGTTCTTCATGATGTTAATGTTCTTCATGATGTTCATGTTCTTCATGATGAAGGTCTCAACCTCATGATGTTAATGTTCTTCATGATGTTGATGTTCTTCATGATGTTAATGTTCTTCATGATGAAGGTCTCAACCTCATGATGTTAATGTTCTTCATGATGTTAATGTTCTTCATGATGTTAATGTTCTTCATGATGTTGATGTTCTTCATGATGTTAATGTTCTTCATGATGTTAATGTTCTTCATGATCTTAATGTTCTTCATGATGTTAATGTTCTTCATGATGTTAATGTTCTTCATGATGTTAATGTTCTTCATGATGTTGATGTTCTTCATGATGTTGATGTTCTTCATGATGAAGGTCTCAACCTCATGATGTTAATGTTCTTCATGATGTTGATGTTCTTCATGATGTTAATGTTCTTCATGATGAAGGTCTCAACCTCATGATGTTAATGTTCTTCATGATGTTGATGTTCTTCATGATGTTAATGTTCTTCATGATGTTAATGTTCTTCATGATGTTAATGTTCTTCATGATGTTGATGTTCTTCATGATGTTGATGTTCTTCATGATGTTAATGTTCTTCATGATGTTGATGTTCTTCATGATGTTGATGTTCTTCATGATGTTAATGTTCTTCATGATGTTGATGTTCTTCATGATGTTAATGTTCTTCATGATGTTAATGTTCTTCATGATGTTAATGTTCTTCATGATGTTGATGTTCTTCATGATGTTGATGTTCTTCATGATGTTGATGTTCTTCATGATGTTGATGTTCTTCATGATGTTAATGTTCTTCATGATGTTAATGTTCTTCATGATGAAGGTCTCAGAGCTCCAGTGTTGCTCACTGATGTCAGTTTTAGCTGTCAGGCCTTCTCACAGCCAGCAGCTCCTTCTGATCCATTAATTGTTGGTTTGTGCTCCTCAGGTGGTGTTCAACGTGTCCGTGGAGCTCCCAGCGTGTCTGTCTGGAGTCCGCCACTTCTCTCTGAAGCCGGTGGGTCTGCAGGACAGCCTGGAGGTGGATCTGGAGTCTCTGTGCTGGTGTGACTGCCGGCAGCCTCCTGCAGCCAACGCCAGCCGCTGCGCCGCGGGCCAGGGGGCGTTCCAGTGCGGCGTGTGCGAGTGCCAGCCGGGGTTCCTGGGGGCCGAGTGCGAGTGCAACGAGGAGATTGCTCTGTTGAGCAACTGCCTGGCCAGCAATGAGTCCGAGGCGTGCAGCGGGCAGGGCCGGTGCTACTGCGGGCAGTGTGTGTGTCACACATCCAGCTTCGGACGCATCTACGGAGCTCACTGCCAGTGTGACGACTACTCGTGTGTTCGCTTCCGCGGGGAGCTGTGTGGAGGTGAGTCATGATGAATCATACAGACGAATAAATCATGTTACACATGTCCTGAGTGTTGCTGCAGTGCTTTGTGTCCTGCAGGCCACGGGCTGTGTGACTGCGGGGAGTGTCTGTGTGAGGCCGGCTGGACGGGCGAGTACTGTAACTGCAGCAGCAGCACGGAGGCGTGCGTGGCGGAGGACGGCGCCCTGTGCAGCGGGCGCGGCAGCTGCGAGTGCGGCCGCTGCGTCTGCTCCGTTCCTGGAGCTTCTGGGGACACGTGTGAGAAGTGTCCAACATGTGGAGACGCCTGCAGCTCTGCAAGGTGACAACACATTCATGCTCAGCAGCTCTCAGAGGCCAGTCAGGATATAATGTAGAGCCTTTTGTCAGCTTTACCTCTGTAGCTGCTGTTTCTTTAGCTGAAAGATAGAAGATGTTGTCTCCTTGCGCCACATGATCCGCCTGTTTTCTGAGTTCAGGCGTATCAGGTGTGCTCTCCTTGTTCACATGTGTCTCCAGCTTCTATGGGACATCAAAAGACAGCTAATGTCCCCAACACAGCACCAAGAGATTCCCTTACTCCATTATAAAGCAGCTGTCAGGGCCGGTGCCATGTGATACCACTGTTACAGGGCAGAGAGGGAGGGAAGCCTTGGGAAAACTGTGATAGTGACCAACACTGTGATATCTTTGTGTTCACTGTGTGAGACTGAAGCCTCATGAAGCCTCCAGAGAGGATCGTCTCACCTCTGAGGGAAGCTGACTTTGTGTTTTCACTTGTTTTAACACCAGGATCTGTGTAGAGTGCCACCTGCAAGATAAGGAAGATGTGGAGTGGTGTGATGAAAAGTGCAGCGCCCCTAAAATTTCCATCAACACGTCAGCAGGTAAGCTGATATATAGCAGCACTGCTTTAAGTCTACCTGGACCTCCTGGTGTGATATATATATATATATCATGTATCATCATCATATATGATATATATATATATCATGTATCATCATCATATATGATATATATATGGTATTGATAGTTGGCGTCATGGAGTCAAACTCCATCATGTTACTGGCTAAATGTGCTCGCCGGCTTCATTTATACCCTGAGATCTTTCTAAAGCCTCAAGAATTTATAAACTGAAGGTCATGCCCGTTAATCTCTAATTATTATCTAGACTTTATGGATACAGATATTCCGCCATTTATATTTTTAATAATTGTTTGACAGTTATGCATTTCATAAGAACAAAGGCTTTGCATCTGTCAAACAAAACATTTCATCACAAATGTTGGTATTTTTTTTATTAACCTCTTTGTTATTTGGACTCCTTTTTATTGAGAATTTGGGTTTGTGGACCATCTAAAACTAGGAACCTGAAGATGAATCTGAGAAGCAGCTCAGCACTGTGTGTCAACTTGTTCTGGTCAAAAATCTCTAATAAACATGACTTGATTCATCAATTAGACCTATTAAGGTGTAATACTTCAATATTTCTCCCTTTGAAGTCCATTTCCATGTTCAACTATGTCCCATAATGTATTTTGTAATTTTTGGGTTGATAGCATTTGTTGCACACATTTGGTGCTGAATTATGCAATTTTATTCATATCGAAGAATTGATAAAATGGTAAAAAAAAAAAAAAAAAAACCCTCCAGAATATTACATCAATATGTCAAGACTTTTGGAACAACATAGAACAACAAAGCTTGCTTCAAGTCATTAAGTTGGAAACCAGATATTTAAAAATGATTTGATGAAATCATCATGATTTTGATTAAATTTGATTTTTTTTTTTATTTATTTTATTTTATTTATTGCATATACTTGTTCTCGTCAACACGGTCATCATTAATGTAGATTTGAAAAGGTTTAATAGTTTTTTAACAGCTGGAGGAGGATGCAGGTACTAATCTTGAAGAGCTAATATTACCTATCGTGCCATACGACACATTCTACAGTGTGAAAATCAACGGGCTGATATTTGAAACCTGCCTCAGATAATTCATGTATCACTGGGAATATTCTGTTCCCTTTATGTTTATCAGCATCAAATGGGTGTGGACTGGTATTTTTTATGTCCTTGGGTGTTGGTGCCTTCAAGGGCTCGTGGGAAACTTTAAAATCTGAAACTTTGGCAACCACAAAGCAACAGTTGTGAGAAAAAGTGTCCATGTTTCTTTTGCTTGTCGTCCAGGTTTGTTGATAACATACAGTAGTTGAGGATTTTTTTTTTGGCAGCTAAACTGGGTTTTCTGGAGGAGATTAAAAAGCAGGAATTCTCAAAACAGACCTTGACAGAACAACACAAGGTCACATAATCTTCTCTCTGAAGCATCTCAAGTCAATGCAAGTTCATATTCATATTCATATTGGACGGCAGATCAGCAGATGCAATAAAATACCCTGTTATGATTTTAATGAGCTAAAACATGCACACACACAAAAGCAACACGGTGGGGTAACTGACTTATCACATGTTGACTCAGAAAACTCAAACACAATTTTGACAACTTATTAAAAAAATGACTGAAAGTTTAAAAAAGGCTTTAACCCTTAACTTAACTTTAACCCCAGTGACTTGTGACTTGATTCACTTGGACTTGAGCTTGGCTTTAAAAAAATTATGTGTTTTAAAAATATGGCACAAATAAATTAATTTACCCTTATTTCCTGAATCAACTATTATTATTAGTATTCATTCCCAGCAAGTCGACACTTAAATCCTCAAATCCGCTTAGTTTGACCCAATCTGACCGCATCCAATCAAGTCAGGAGAGAGCTATGAAGAACAAATAAATATCATGATTTATTTTGTGAATTTGATAGATTGTCCCATTGTTGTTCAAATGCATTACAGTTATGGGTGCACAGTGACTTGGTTCATCCAGCAGCCAAGTATTGTTTGTTCTTAAATCACCCTCCATTCCTGCAGAATTAAAGAAGACACCTTTTTAATATGCATTGACATGAATGTTATAAAACTGTACCATGAGTCCATATCCATGTCTTATATATGTCTTATATGGCCTCCTGTGCTGTAAATGCTTGTTGTAGCTGAGTTAGTGTCTCAGCTCAGTGTTTCTGGTGGTGGTATCACCACCGGGCCATGCTAAGGTCCCCCGTGGGTCAGAGACCTGCAGGAATGCTGTCCTGATGGACTCGGGTGTCTGCAGCCTGGACCCCCGTCTCTCTAACACAACACATCACGTCCATTCAGCAGCAGCAGACAATGGGAACATATTATTTACCTTGTCCTACAGGCTCAGCTATTGTAGAGCATGTGAACAGCCAAAGGACCCCGTCTTCCTTTATACAGGAGATTATTTTAAACCCGCTATACTTGTGCAAGCTGAGAGGTATATCTCATTATCACGGAGGATTTTCAGGCTTCAGATGTGAAATACAATGGAGCGCTCTACACACACTAGATTGTAGTCTTTGATATGGAAATCACACTGACAGCACAACAGAAGCCACTAGATCCTGTTACAGTCCCAGCACAATGAGAGGGAAGATGATATCCCATGGATTCATGTCTTCCTTATGGATATGTATGTTCACTTTTGCTCTCAGATTATGACAAGAGCTCTTCTATGCGATGCACGCTGATGACGGAGAACGAGTGCTGGGTCTCTTTCAGCGCGGTGGGAAGCGAGACAGGGATCACGGCCTACGACCTGCAGATGTACGGTACGTCTCAGAGCACTGCAGGAGAACCAGAAGAGACTAAAGAGGAGTTCTGTTGTGATGTTCTGTCTTCTGTCTGTCCCAGGCTGCCCCGAGCCCCCCAACATCCCCATGATCATCCTGGGCGTGTCCCTCTCCATCGTCTGCATCGGCCTCATCCTGCTGGCCGCCTGGAAGGTGCTGGTGTCCGTCCACGACCGCAAAGAGGTCGCCAAGTTTGAGGCCGAGAGGGCAAAGGTCAAGTGGCAGACGGTGAGACACGGCCAGTTATATTCTGTTCTTCTTCTACAACACAAGTCTCATTAAAACACCAAAACCAACACATGCTATTAGCACGTATCGTTCTAGTGATTAGCCTGATAGAGCTTGTTCATAAACAAAACTGTTCAAACTAATGATTATCTATTTGATTATTAAACTGAGACTCATCAGTGTCCAGTGTGTGTCCAGTGTGTGTCCAGTGTGTGTCCAGTGTGTGTACAGTGTGTATACAGTGTGTGTCCAGTGTGTGTCCAGTGTGTGTACAGTGTGTATACAGTGTGTGTCCAGTGTGTGTACAGTGTGTGTCCAGTGTGTGTGCAGTGTGTGTCCAGTGTGTGTCCAGTGTGTGTCCAGTGTGTGTCCAGTGTGTGTCCAGTGTGTGTACAGTGTGTATACAGTGTGTGTCCAGTGTGTGTACAGTGTGTGTCCAGTGTGTATACAGTGTGTGTACAGTGTGTGTCCAGTGTGTGTACAGTGTGTGTCCAGTGTGTGTCCAGTGTGTGTCCAGTGTGTGTACAGTGTGTGTACAGTGTGTATACAGTGTGTGTACAGTGTGTGTCCAGTGTGTGTCCAGTGTGTGTCCAGTGTGTGTCCAGTGTGTGTCCAGTGTGTGTACAGTGTGTGTACAGTGTGTGTCCAGTGTGTGTCCAGTGTGTGTTGTTTTGTATGCCAGTGCCAAGGACACATTTACATTTTATGCAAATCCATAAAATGGATGTTGTTTTTTATGGTTTCTGAGCAGAACTGAGGAAGCTGGTTCACTATGATGGAGGTAATTCTGTCCACAGAGAGTTAATCACACTGATGTGATGTGTGTTTTTATTTATTCATCAGTATGAATCCATCAGGCACTAACAGCTGGTCTGACACCATGACAGTCTAGTGTTTACACATGGTTGGTTTTGGTGTTTTCATGGTTATTGTTGACGATAAAAATATATTTATTATTATTATTTAGTATTCTAGCCTTAATGTTCTAATGACAATATTTGAATAATGCTTCATCTTTTTACTTCAAACTGATTATTATTATTTTTTCTCTGTCTCTCTTCAGGGGACCAACCCTCTGTTCAAAAGCTCAACGTCTACATTCAAAAATGTGACTTATAAGAACACACAGAGAGAAAAGATGATTACACTGGATCACTACTGAGGATTAACTGGAGGAACCAACATCTGACTGCACTTAAGTCTGTGTGTGTGTGTGTGTGTGTGTGTGTGTGTGTGTGTGTGTGTGAGTGTGCGTGTGAGTGTGTGTGTGTGTGTGTGTGCGTGTGCGTGTGCGTGTGCGTGTGCGTGTGAGTGTGAGTGTGAGTGTGTGTGTGAGTGTGTGTGTGAGTGTGTGTGTGTGTGTGTGTGTGTGTGTGTGTGCGCGTGTGCGTGTGCGTGAGTGTGTGTGTGTGTGTGTGTGTGTGTGTGTGTGAGTGTGTGCGTGTGCGCGTGCGAGTGCGAGTGTGTGTGAGTGTGTGTGTGTGTGTGTGTGTGTGTGTGAGTGTGTGTGTGTGTGTGTGTGTGTGAGTGTGTGTGTGTGAGTGTGTGTGTGTGTGTGTGTGTGTGTGTGTGTGTGAGAGTGTGAGTGTGTGAGTGTGTGTGTGTGTGTGAGTGTGTGTGTGTGTGTGAGTGTGCGACAGAGAGAAACTTTGTACTAAAACGTGTTTTGTATGAGTTTGTATGAGTTTGTATGTATATAATTGTTTGTGTATTTGGTCTCTGTGTTGAGATATATATAGATATATATATATCAGATTGATAATCAGACAGTAGTCGACACTGTGAACAGAGGAACACTCCGTGATGAAACTGCTGCTGTAAACATGCACTGTCTATGTACTGTTAAACCTTTGACCTTTGACCTTTAACCTTCCTGATGCATGCTCCTACTCTTCTTCTACTGTAACATGCAGCTTGGAGAGGAGGCTCCACATCAGAGCGGTCTACTACTGAAAGAACGTTTATTCTACTGAATGTATATAATATACAGGTGGAGTTATATGATTTTTTTTTAAATTGTGTTTGCTTGTTGTTTTATTGTAAAGTAAGGCTGAGCCTTCAATGTTGATAATTGAGTTTTTAAGTGGCATGGCACATAAATAAAGTTGAATTTTGACTTTTTGTGTAATTATCCTTTTCACATTCAAGGTAAATTAAAATCAAATCTCCTCACATCACTGGTTACATTTGGCGCCAAGCAATCCAAGTTAAAGTTGATCTTATTCACAGTCCGCTTTCTCTCCAGACAAGTGATGGAAAGCATGAAAGTTCATCTACTTCAGGACCGTATTGAGGTACTTGAACTTTATTTGAGTGTTTTTCTCTTATTCCAATCAAGGAATGGATAAACTGGAAGCTCCAGGTTCACTGTGTCAGGTGTTTCCACTAAAGTACAAGAATAGCTTCATCCTTCACTATGACATGCTCTTTTATAAGGGTGGGGCATTTTTATAAATGACGTTGTTTTTCATTAAATGACCACATAAAGAAAACCACAATAGTATAGCAGTGTAGGATTACTGGTCGGGTTCTGGGTCTCAAACTTCAGAGCTGTCAAAAAAGTTGGGATGTTGTCTAAAGTATCAAGTATTAATTTGCTAATATTCAATTGAAAACTATATCATTAGATCATATATTTTATGTTTAAATGGATACATTTATGTTTTGGAGGCAGGGAAACTTCTGGTAAATTGTAATCAAAGATACTATTGAGTTGCATGATGGGAAATATAGTGTGTTTGGAGTTTATTATCTCGAGGACCTGTCGGGACTCATCAGCCTCTGAATCATCAAACTTCATGGAAATACAATTCTAAATTGCTGCAGCAATACCAAACTGTAAAAACATAATTACTAGTGAAATTCATGCATTGAACGGTTTCTGAGTAATAACGTGCAGAGTACTGACTGTCTGGGACTCTGTCCAGTGTGAGATTATATAAATGTCTAAGCAGAATTTCACAGTTTTATAACTACTGTAGTTGGTGATGTACTCTGAGTAGTTTCAGTCCACAATGACTCTATTTTCTCATATTATCAAGTTCATCATGATTTGTATGGAAGTTATTATTTTATAAAGTAGTGAGTGCCTCCTACATCATATTTTCTTTGTTAAATATGTCTTGTGCTAATTTGAATCTGCAGATTAGTCAGAAAGAGTAAATATTAAAATGTTTCCCTTAGATGTGTATTGGAGTAACAGCATAAAAGAAGAAAAATACTAATACTACCTATATACTAATATAGGTAAAGTACAATAACCTATACAGACAGTACAGTATTTTAGTAAATGAACTCAATCCATCTATCTATCTTACTTAAGTCCTGCTGTCAAAATTCTACTGAGGTAAAAACAAAAACACATTAGCATCAGAACATAGTAATAATATATATTATTATATTTTATTATAATTACTGATGTGTTAATGTGTGTAAAATGTACTTTATACAATGCTAGCATGTGAATGTCCCCTGATTTCATTTTAGTTTGCCTTAATATATATTAATACAATAATATTTTCTTTGTAGATTATATTGAGCTGTAGGCTAAATGTAAATATAGTAAACAGAACAACATTTGCACCTGACTAAAAAGTGGAGTAGAAGTAAACACATAGTAGCAGAAAAAGTTATAACAAACGTTTGTTTATAAGCCCAACAGCTCCAATTTTCCTATATAATTTATCAATGTATATAGTGACATTTTATTAAATCTACTCATAATCCCTAAATGCAAGTTATTTATTCACCCATCCATTTATATGCCTGAAAGTCAGTGTCCTTGGTCCACAAAACTGAAGAGAGCATGATAATAAATAAATAAAAGAACATTAGAGAACATGCATGATTGACTTTATTACAGAAAATTAAATTTTATATTAGCATCTAAGATCTTGGATTATAAATATTGATACTTTATACAATGGTAGCATGTGAATCAAATCATGTTATCTTCTCTAGCCTTAATATATTAATTAATTAATGCAAAAAATGTTGTTGGTTTTATAATAGCATCTAGGATCTTGGATTATAATTATTGATTCTTTATACAATGGTAGAATGTGAATCCAATAATTTGTATTTCTCTAGTGTTAATATATGTTAATACATAATATTGTGTTGATTATATTTTGCTGTAAGGTAACTATGTAGTAAATGTAATTACAGTATAAATGCAGCAGGCCACATAGCAGAAACTGGTGTACTCAAGTGAATATATTTAGTTACTCTCATCTATTCTCCCCGAGTGTTTATTTATTTATTTATTGTAGCCCTGTTTAGTGTAAATAAAGTTTTATGGTCCACAAAACTGAAGAGAGCATGATAATAAAGAACATTAGAGAACATGCATGATTGACTTTATTACAGAAAATTAAATTTTATAATAGCATCTAGGATTATAATCATTGATACTTTATACAGTGGTAGCATGTGAATCATTTTGTCTTCTCTAGTCTTAATATAGCTACTGTATGTTAATACTTCATATTTAACTAACTAAGTAGTAACTTATAGTTACTTTAACTATGTAGTAAATGTAATTGCAGTATTGTAAACTGGTGTACTTCAGTAAATATATGTATTACTCTCAGTGTGTTTGTGTGTTTATTGATGTATTTATGGAGCTGTTGTCAGTGTAAATAAAGTTTTGTGTCCCATCAACAGGAATGCCTCCGTCAGACGTGACGTCACTGGTCCCCCGCTGAAAAACTTCTCTCGGCTCAAAGTTTCTCTGTGAGGAGAAAAACACGGAGCTGAAAGAGTTCCTCCTCCTGCTCCTCCTGCGGAGCAGCGGAATGTGAGCCTGCGGACTTTGTGTCTCCTTCCCGCCGTCGACATGTTCCCTCCGCTCCGGTTCTCCTCCTCCTCCTCCTCCTCCTCCTTCTCCTCCTTCTCCTCCGCGGCTGTTTGTGCAGCTCTGCTGCTGGGGAGCTGTGTGTGTGTCTCGGAGGAGGACGGAGAGCTCCTGGAGGAGAAGCAGCTCCTGGACTTTTACAGTAAGTGGACTCCTCTGGCTGCTGCTCCTCTTAATGTGGAGCACCTCCTGCTAACAGCTCCTCTTAATGTGGAGCACCTCCTGCTAACCAGCTCCTCTTAATGTGGAGCACCTCCTGCTAACAGCTCCTCTTAATGTGGAGCACCTCCTGCTAACAGCTCCTCTTAATGTGGAGCACCTCCTGCTAACCAGCTCCTCTTAATGTGGAGCACCTCCTGCTAACAGCTCCTCTTAATGTGGAGCACCTCCTGCTAACAGCTCCTCTTAATGTGGAGCACCTCCTGCTAACCAGCTCCTCTTAATGTGGAGCACCTCCTGCTAACCAGCTCCTCTTAATGTGGAGCACCTCCTGCTAACAGCTCCTCTTAATGTGGAGCACCTCCTGCTAACAGCTCCTCTTAATGTGGAGCACCTCCTGCTAACCAGCTCCTCTTAATGTGGAGCACCTCCTGCTAACCAGCTCCTCTTAATGTGGAGCACCTCCTGCTAACCAGCTCCTCTTAATGTAGAGCACCTCCTGCTAACCAGCTCCTCTTAATGTGGAGCACCTCCTGCTAACAGCTCCTCTTAATGTGGAGCACCTCCTGCTAACAGCTCCTCTTAATGTGGAGCACCTCCTGCTAACCAGCTCCTCTTAATGTGGAGCACCTCCTGCTAACAGCTCCTCTTAATGTGGAGCACCTCCTGCTAACAGCTCCTCTTAATGTGGAGCACCTCCTGCTAACAGCTCCTCTTAATGTGGAGCACCTCCTGCTAACCAGCTCCTCTTAATGTGGAGCACCTCCTGCTAACCAGCTCCTCTTAATGTGGAGCACCTCCTGCTAACAGCTCCTCTTAATGTGGAGCACCTCCTGCTAACCAGCTCCTCTTAATGTGGAGCACCTCCTGCTAACAGCTCCTCTTAATGTGGAGCACCTCCTGCTAACCAGCTCCTCTTAATGTGGAGCACCTCCTGCTAACAGCTCCTCTTAATGTGGAGCACCTCCTGCTAACCAGCTCCTCTTAATGTGGAGCACCTCCTGCTAACCAGCTCCTCTTAATGTGGAGCACCTCCTGCTAACAGCTCCTCTTAATGTGGAGCACCTCCTGCTAACAGCTCCTCTTAATGTGGAGCACCTCCTGCTAACAGCTCCTCTTAATGTGGAGCACCTCCTGCTAACCAGCTCCTCTTAATGTGGAGCACCTCCTGCTAACCAGCTCCTCTTAATGTGGAGCACCTCCTGCTAACAGCTCCTCTTAATGTGGAGCACCTCCTGCTAACAGCTCCTCTTAATGTGGAGCACCTCCTGCTAACCAGCTCCTCTTAATGTGGAGCACCTCCTGCTAACCAGCTCCTCTTAATGTGGAGCACCTCCTGCTAACAGCTCCTCTTAATGTGGAGCACCTCCTGCTAACCAGCTCCTCTTAATGTGGAGCACCTCCTGCTAACAGCTCCTCTTAATGTGGAGCACCTCCTGCTAACAGCTCCTCTTAATGTGGAGCACCTCCTGCTAACCAGCTCCTCTTAATGTGGAGCACCTCCTGCTAACAGCTCCTCTTAATGTGGAGCACCTCCTGCTAACAGCTCCTCTTAATGTGGAGCACCTCCTGCTAACCAGCTCCTCTTAATGTGGAGCACCTCCTGCTAACAGCTCCTCTTAATGTGGAGCACCTCCTGCTAACCAGCTCCTCTTAATGTGGAGCACCTTCTGCTAACAGCTCCTCTTAATGTGGAGCACCTCCTGCTAACAGCTCCTCTTAATGTGGAGCACCTCCTGCTAACCAGCTCCTCTTAATGTGGAGCACCTCCTGCTAACCAGCTCCTCTTAATGTGGAGCACCTCCTGCTAACCAGCTCCTCTTAATGTGGAGCACCTCCTGCTAACAGCTCCTCTTAGTGTGGAGCACCTCCTGCTAACCAGCTCCTCTTAATGTGGAGCACCTCCTGCTAACCAGCTCCTCTTAATGTGGAGCACCTCCTGCTAACAGCTCCTCTTAATGTGGAGCACCTCCTGCTAACCAGCTCCCACTCCTCATCTGCAGCCTTTAGCTCCTGGAGGAGCAGGGCAGAGCAGCAGAGAGGCTAACTAGCTACTGATCATTGTGTTGATTATTAACTATAACTAACTATTGATCAATAACTATAACTAACTATTGATCAATAACTATAACTAACTATTGATCAATAACTATAACCAACTATTGATCTCTTTCTGTATTAACTATCTTCACCTCCTCCTTCTGGACAGCTGCAGCCTGACTCATATTAACAACAGTTTAATATCTGCAAAAGAACATTAATTTAAACTGCAACAACTCAGAAAGTAAATATGTCAAGTTAATTTAAAGTAAGACACCTGTTGTGTGTGATTTCTGCCCCTCAGATGAATTAATTATTAATGAAACATTATAAACCCCATAGAGTGACTGGGAAACATGCAGATGTGCTCATGTTTGATACAGGTCTGAAATGATTATAATCAGGAATAACATCAAACATTCACTGCTTCCAGTTTCACAAATATGCTACATTTCTTTGAATTTGAGAGAATTATTGAATTAATCTGCAGCTATTCTAATAATCATATATAATAATAATAATAATATTTGTTACAGTTCTGAAGCCAAATAAAAACAGCTGTTTTTATCTGATGAATATAATCATAAATTAAATACTTTTGGGACTGTGGGTTGCATACAGTTATTTATTTAAATGTCTGCCTGAGATATCTTTACACCAAAAATTAAAATCAGTGACTGTTGCATTTCTTGTTTTCAAATCCCACAGTTGTTATGATAAAACTAATTTTGCCCACATAAGATCACAGTGAAACAGCCTGTTTTCTCCCTGAGTCCATAATTTAACTGTGTTTGCTGCTCTGATGGTAGAGTTGTTAGTATAAACACACAGGACGGATCTCTGGAATACACCCTGTTGGTTTCTCCTCCACTATGCAGGAGTCACATGAGGGAACAGAGAACTGCTTTGGCTGGTTTCATCACGGCCATTTGTATAAATTCAGTCTATAGATGCTTGTTTTCTTAGAGGATCCAGTTACACAAAGACCTTTATTCATTCAGCAGATAAACGTTCCCTCAGCCTTCATCTAGTTCAGTGTTGCTCCATTTGGGGAAAAAGGTGAAATGTTGACATATGTTACAGGGTCACTTCCTGCCCATGTCTCCTCCCCATGTCTCCTCCCCATGTCTCCTCCCCATGTCTCCTCCCCATGTCTCCTTCCCATGTCTCCTTCCCATGTCTCCTCCCCATGTCTCCTTCCCATGTCTCCTCCCCATGTCTCCTCCCTCCTCCTCTCATTTCCTCCCTGTCTCCTGCGTCTCCTCCAGAGAAGGGAGTGTTTATCCTGGAGAGCGAGCCCCTGAGGCGCTGCATCACGGTGGACCGCTCTAACCTGGTTCTGGAGGACTGCGAGCGGCCCACGCGCCGCATGTTGTGGAAGTGGGTGTCCCGCCACCGGCTGTTCAACCTGGGCACCAGCAGCTGCCTGGGCCTCAACGTCTCCGACGCCACGCAGCCGCTCGGCACCTTCGAGTGCGACACGGCGCTCCCCGTGCTGTGGTGGCGTTGCCATGGCAACACGCTGTCCGGAGCGTCCCAGTGGAAGGTGGCGGTGGCCGGACGGCTGGTGGTGGTGAAGAAGAACTCCTACCATGAGTGGAAAAGGTACAACACGCCCAGAGAGGGGCCCTGCTCGTACCCCTATGAAGGTAAAACCTGGTGGTTCTGACTCCTCTTAGTGGTCTCCCTCTGCAGAATCTTTATCACTAGAAATGATACTATCTGTTATATTTGCAGATATACACACTTTGTTGGGAAATGCACATGGAATGCCCTGTGCTTTGCCCTTCAAATACAACAACAAGTGGTACTATGAGTGCACCACTGAAGGGCGGGAGGACCACCGGCCCTGGTGCGCCACCACCACCCGCTACGACCAGGCGGAGAGGTGGGGCTTCTGTCCAGTAAAAGGTAAGAGGTGGGGCTTCTGTCCAGTAAAAGGTAAGAGGTGGGGCTTCTGTCCAGTAAAAGGTAAGAGGTGGGGCTTCTGTCCAGTAAAAGGTAAGAGGTGGGGCTTCTGCCCAGTAAAAGGTAAGAGGTGGGGCTTCTGTCCAGTAAAAGGTAAGAGGTGGGGCTTCTGTCCAGTAAAAGGTAAGAGGTGGGGCTTCTGTCCAGTAAAAGGTAAGAGGTGGGGCTTCTGCCCAGTAAAAGGTAAGAGGTGGGGCTTCTGTCCAGTAAAAGGTAAGAGGTGGGGCTTCTGTCCAGTAAAAGGTAAGAGGTGGGGCTTCTGTCCAGTAAAAGGTAAGAGGTGGGGCTTCTGTCCAGTAAAAGGTAAGAGGTGGGGCTTCTGTCCAGTAAAAGGTAAGAGGTGGGGCTTCTGTCCAGTAAAAGGTAAGAGGTGGGGCTTCTGCCCAGTAAAAGGTAAGAGGTGGGGCTTCTGTCCAGTAAAAGGTAAGAGGTGGGGCTTCTGTCCAGTAAAAGGTAACTCTGACCAACAGTCTGGAGCTAGAAAAGAACTGGTGTTAGACACTACAGCAACATCAAATCAAATCTAAATGACTTTATTCATTCAGCTCAGTCCGTCTGGTAGAATCTCTGGTGGTGTGTCTCCGGCTCACCACCGTAGCAGCAACATGCATGAAGTCAGTAGTGAAATGTTTTTTATTATACTCCACCCTGACTAACACCTTCAGGATGAACAGCAACACATCTGTGCAGCAGACATTATCAAGTCAGTGCTCATATCCAGCAGTCATCCAGAGGAGAGGCTGTGATTTTATCAAATATATAAAGAAAATATTCAAGGATCACATCAGGATCTAATGGTTGGTCCTCCACTAACTTATATAATGTCAGACACCAAACAGGACGAGGACCACAAGAGCGTCACGTTAAACAGTTTATTGAAGGATTTGGGGAAAGGGAGTGTATGGGTGTGAGTCCAGAGCTGTGAGGCGTCTCACTGAGATGGCGGGGTGGGTTCCAGAGCACACTCGCTGATTGTCCGGAGTCACGGGGCAGAAGATGAAAGACGTAGTTGAGCAGGTCCGATATCACAGGTAGGAGTCAGAGGCGTATGAAGACAGGCAGGGTAACTGGTACTGATTTGCAGACGATCTGACAAGGAGGTACTGAAAGCCAGGGCTTATATACAGAGGGTGATGAACAGGGAATGCAGTGCAGCTGGCAGGTTAATTAGTGCAGGAGTAGATACAGGTGTGGCTGATCAGACTGAGACTGGAGCAGCAGCAATTAGTGCTGTTCACAGGGCAGAGAGAGAAAGCTCATGACAGAACCCTCCCCCTAAGGGACGGCCCCAGAAGTCCCCAAAAAACATCAAACTGGGCGGGCGGAGGGGGAGCCGGCGGAGGGTCAGAACTCCTCTGAGCGGTCAGACTCCATGGCCTCATCCTCCGAGGGGGCCTGAGAGGTGCCATCAGGGGCCAGGGCAGGGTCAGAAACTGGGCAGGAGGAGCGACGGGACCCCTTAGGACGACCCCGACGGATGGCAGGCTGGTCCGGATGCAGACGGTGGAAGTCGGCGATGAGAGTCCGGTCCACAATTCGACTGGTCGGCACCCAGGTTCTCTCCTCAGGCCCATAGCCCTCCCAGTCGACGAGATACTGGAGGCCCCTACCCCTCCGTCTGGACTGAAGCAGGCGTCGAACGGTGTACACCAGCCCACCGTCGATGAGGCGAGGAGGAGGAGGAGGCTTGAGTAGTATGGCACGGGCTTGTGACCAGGTGCGGCGGCATCGGCGAGCATGGGCGAGGGCAGACGGGCAGGAAACCTCTCCTTCCTGGCTGGGGAACAGAGGGGGCTGGTAGCCATATACACACTGAAAAGGTGACATACCAGTGGCAGAACAGGTGAGGGAGTTGTGGGCGTACTCTACCCATGTCAGTTGTTGCGCCCAAGCCTGGGGCTTACGGGAAGCCATGCATCGGAGCGCCTTCTCCAGTTCCTGGTTCGCCCGCTCTGACTGACCATTGGACTGGGGATGAAATCCAGAGGTGAGACTTACTGTGGCCCCTAGAAGATGGCAGAACTCCTTCCAGAATGTAGAGGTGAATTGTGGGCCTCGGTCTGAGACAATGTCCTTGGGCAGCCCGTGTAGACGGAAGACATGATCTATAACAACCTGGGCAGTCTCTCTAGCAGATGGCAGCTTCAGGAGGGGAATGAAGTGCGCCATCTTGCTGAACCGGTCAACCACAGTGAGAATGACAGTCATTCCATCCGATGGGGGCAGGCCTGTTACAAAGTCCAGGGAGACGTGGGACCAGGGTCGTGTGGGCACAGGCAGAGGCTGGAGTAATCCAGCGGGTGGCTGGTTGGAGGATTTGTTCTGGTTGCAGGTGAGGCAAGCACGGACAAATTCTCTGACATCCCTTCTCAAGGAAGGCCCCCAGAAGCGCTGGGCAAGGAGATGGCAGGTGCGGGCTGAACCCGGGTGGCAGGCAAGGCGGGAGTTGTGTCCCCACTGTATGACCCGGGATCTCAAGTTCTCAGGGACGAAGAGACGGCCATCAGGGCATGCACTGGTGCCGGGATGGTCACGGAGAGCCTCTTGAACCTCTTCCTCGACATCCCAGGTCAAAGCAGCTATGATACAGGGATCAGGCAGGATGGGTGCAGGTTCCTGGGAAGGGGCGTCATCCTTCTGGAACTGGCGGGAGAGAGTATCAGGCTTGGTATTACGTGAACCTGGGCGGTATGACAGGGTGAAGTTGAATCTGGTGAAAAACAAGGCCCAGCGGGATTGATGGAGGACTGAATGTTCATTGAGCTCAGCCGGATTCCTCCTACATCTGGTGAGCTCCGGCTTTTGCTGGACAGGTGGCGACTCGATGCCCATCACCGCCACAGTACAGACACAGGTTAGAGGTGATGCGTCGCTGTCGCTCTGCAGGGGTTAGGGAGGCGCGGCCGATTTCCATCAGTTCAGGCTGGTAAGATGGTGGGGCAGGAGAAGACGGGAGAGCAGTCGGGCTGCTCCGTGTGCTGGTGGATGGACTGTTGCGCCCTCTCTCTCGACGACGGGCCTGGATCCTGCGGTTGATGCGGACAGCCAGAGCAATGGCTTCGTCGAGGGTGGGGGGTTGATCATGGGAAACCAACTCATCCTTTATGTAGTCCGCCAGGCTGTGGAGGAACGCATCCACCAACGCCTCCACGTTCCAGGAGCTCCGACTTGCCACTGTTCGAAAATCGATGGAGTAATCCGCCACGGTCCTTCTGCCTTGGCGAATACTCATCAGGGTCTGTGATGCCTCAGCTGTTGTGGATCCCAAGTCGGAGACCTTGAGCATCTCCTCGGCGAACAGGTTGAAGGTAGCACATGCAGGGGTCTGGCGCTCGAACTCAGCCGTTCCCCACAGTCGAGCCCGTCCCGTCAGGTGTGTGATCACATAACCTACTTTAGCCCCTTCAGTGGCAAAGGTTCGGGGTTGCAGGCTAAACTGGACACGGCAGCTCGTCAGGAATGCCCGTACCTGAGTTGGGTCGCCGTTGAACCGCTCTGGATTGCCAATCTTGGGTTCTGGGGATACAGCGACAGTGGCAGCAGTGACCAGGGCAGATGACTCGGGAGCTGGGCCGGTGGGCAGACTGGCTGAAGCTGACGGAGGAGTAAGGTTGGTGAGAAGTTGAATAACCATGGCAAGTTGTTGTTGCTGCTGCTGAATCTGTTGCTGTTGCTGCTGGAACTGCTGTTGCTGTTGATGGCCGACCTGGAGCAGGGAGGCAATGTCATCAGTCATGCGGTTAACCTCTCTCTCTGTGTGTTCCAGGCGCTGCATGGCAGTGGGTTGTTCAGGTTCGTCGGGTTCCATGCTGGGTGGGACGTGCGCTGGGTCCATGTTTGGTCAGATCGTACTGTCAGACACCAAACAGGACGAGGACCACAAGAGCGTCACGTTAAACAGTTTATTGAAGGATTTGGGGAAAGGGAGTGTATGGGTGTGAGTCCAGAGCTGTGAGGCGTCTCACTGAGATGGCGGGGTGGGTTCCAGAGCACACTCGCTGATTGTCCGGAGTCACGGGGCAGAAGATGAAAGACGTAGTTGAGCAGGTCCGATATCACAGGTAGGAGTCAGAGGCTTATGAAGACAGGCAGGGTAACTGGTACTGGTTTGCAGACGATCTGACAAGGAGGTACTGAAAGCCAGGGCTTATATACAGAGGGTGATGAACAGGGAATGCAGTGCAGCTGGCAGGTTAATTAGTGCAGGAGTAGATACAGGTGTGGCTGATCAGACAGAGCTGAGACTGGAGCAGCAGCAATTAGTGCTGTTCACAGGGCAGAGAGAGAAAGCTCATGACATATAATGTATAAATAAAAATAAATTGTGTGTCTCTGAGCTGTAATTGAACTACAGCTGAATGATTATTCCACCAACCAATAAGTGGATCGACACGAAAATAATCGCAAACTATTTTGAAAATCGATTAAATGTTTACGTCATTTTTCTGTCATATTAAACTGGAAATCTTTGTGGTTTGGACTGAAGACATGTGAAGACATCAGGACTTTGAGAAATAGGGATGGATTTATAAACAAAACAGTTGATCAATTAATCGAGAAAATATTTTGCAGATTAATCAATAATGAAAATAATCAATAGTTGCAGCCCTACAATGTACCATAACTTAAAAACATTAAAAATATCTATAAATGGCACCTGTTGGCCCAGTGGTTAAGATGCATACAATATAGCCTATTAGGATAAGATTTAAAAATAATAACTTAAAAAATGGGTCTAAATCAATCTTAAGTATCCAACCAGACCATAATAAAATTCTGGCCTATTTTCTAAATAATTGAAACAAATATAAAATAAAAATAGAAAACGAGTATAAGGTGAAGATGAAGTCATGTATCTCCATCCTGCCTCCACCTGTTGATGTGGTCATAGTGACTCATCTCACCTTTTCATCATGTTTCCTGCTTCCTGTTAAATCCTTTAATGTCTTTTCTCCTAGATTACAGTTGTGAGCGTTTCTGGGAATCGAACCAGGAGCTGCGAGCGTGTTACCAGTTCAACCTGTACACCATCCTCACCTGGAGCCAGGCGCTGTCCACCTGCCAGGCTCAAGGTGGGAACCTGCTGAGCATCAGCAGCCTGGCGGAGCACAGGTACATCACAGGTAGGAAGCACCTGCAGAGGCTGAATAAACCTCCAGCTGCCCTGTTATAACATAATAAACCTCCAGCTGTCCTGTTATAACATAATAAACCTTCAGCTGTCCTGTTATAACATAATAAACCTTCAGCTGTCCTGTTATAACATAATAAACCTCCAGCTGTCCTGTTATAACATAATATATCCTGGTGTAACAGCACACCAGACTACAGCCTTCTTCATTCACTCTGTTTCATGTTACTTTGTTTTTATTTAGGTCACTATCTGCTGCATGCATTGATTCATAGCTGATCATAGCCAGCTGATTATTATTATTATCACAGTTGTTGACAACTTTGTTGTGTTTCATCTGGTGTCAGATCGGCTGGCTAGTGTTGGAACGATGGTGTGGATCGGGCTGAACCACCTGAAGGACGGGCGGGGGTGGCAGTGGTCTGATGGAGCTCCTCTCTCACTGGTCAACTTCACCACAGGTAACATTTATACACAGGTAACATTTATACACAGGTAACATTTATACACAGGTAACATTTAAACACAGGTGACATTTATACACAGGTAACATTTATACACAGGTAACATTTATACACAGGTAACATTTATACACAGGTAACATTTATACACAGGTAACATTTATACACAGGTAACAGTTATACACAGGTAATATTTATACACAGGTAACATTTATACACAGGTAACATTTAAACACAGGTAACATGTTGCTCTTTGCCCCGTAGGATTCTTGTGAAATGGTGCAGAGCTCCAAAGTGTGCATAAAAGCATTTTTTCTCCTAAAATATAGAAAACCAGAGAAATCAAATACTAAAACTGGCAAATTTATTAAGTTAATACCTGTGGAAGCCAAGTAAAAATAAAAATAGAATAAAAAAATCCTTCTAATTCTAACTTGACTTGACATTTTGAGTCAGAATAATGAGGTTGTATCTTAATTTTCTTGTCTTGTGTAAATGTGTTGATGGCAGAAGAACCAGACATATTTTCTGATGTTGGAGAGTTGACTGTTAATTGACATAAATCCTTGCAAATGATTAACTCAATCCATAAAAATGCTCCTTGATGATGATCAGTCCTTTAGCTCTGTGTGTTTTTACAGTAGCTTCTTATTGGGCGTCAGTAATACGTAGCACAGTGTTAGCTCATTGTGCTCATTCTCAGCTAATGCTAATGAGAACATGGAACGGAATGAACATGAAAAAAACAAAGATACAATAACACAATTAATGGAAGATAATATTAGAAGTTGTTTGAGGCTGGTAGGACCCTAACCAGTGAGGAAGGGAAGATGAGGAAGATAACAGAATAACCCAGTAGGACCCTAACCAGTGAGGAAGTGAGGATGAGGAAGATACCAGAATAACCCAGTAGGACCCTAACCAGTGAGGAAGATGAGGATGAGGAAGATACCAGAATAACCTTCTCCGTCTCTCTGCCCTCAGCGCTGCCTGCCAGCCCGCTGCAGGACAACAGGCAGTGTGGCGTCTACAGCTCGGCCTCGGACGGCGCCTGGCGGAGTCTGTCCTGTGAGTCTGCTCTGCCCTACGTCTGTAAGAAGACGCTGAACGCCACCGGCAGAGCGCCGCCGCTCGGTGAGACCCTCAGCCGGCCTCTCGGACCCCAGCAGGGATGAATTATCAGTCAAAGTGCAAAATGTGCTGGAAGCTTTTTTAGCTCTTGTAGCTTTTGGCCTCAACAGCTGCAGTGCACCTGGGGAGTGACCTTTGACCTTTCTTCTCTATTGCTCTGCTGGTGGCTAGACCAAAACAGTGTCTGCTGTGAATGAGTGTTGTTCTTGTCTGTCCTGCTCTGACTTCACCTCCTCTCCTCTCCCGATCCTCCTCCTCCTCCAGAGAGCTGGCAGTACGTCCCTACAGAGTGTGCTGATGGCTGGTGGCCTCATAACGCTTTCTGCTACCGGCTGCTGCCAGAGACTGAAGCAGGGAGCTGGGAGGAGTCCTCCCGGGCCTGCAGCTCTCAGGGAGCTAACCTCACCAGCCTGCGCTCTCTGGCGGAGGTGGAGCTGCTGCTCAGCATCCTGACCAACTGTGAGCAGCATCATATTATCTGTATTATATTATATATATTATGACACATATTACAGCTTCGCTTCTCTCTTCACACTCCAAACGGACACTCAAAGCGTTTTTCTCATGTTTGATAGATTCTGGGGAGAGTACGGCGGTGTGGATTGGTCTCATGAAACATGCAGCGTCTCCGAGCGTAGAGTGGTCCGATGGCTCCCCAGTAACTCTGACCCTGTGGCACCAGTACCAGCCTCCACCCAACCTGACGGAGGCAGCACTCTGTGCCAAAGCAGACAAGAAGGTGGGAAACACTGAGCTGCTGCTTCTTCTGAGTAAAAACTCTCTAAAAGCTCAGTTAAGAAGTAGCTTTAGCTCCTTGAAAGAACAGTTAACCTCATTACAGTAGTAGTACTTTGTTTCTCTTACTGGTAGAGCTATTTATCAGATATTTATCAGCTATTCATCAGCTATTTATCAGCTATTTATCAGCTATTTATCAGCTATTTATCAGCTATTTATCAGCTATTCATCAGCTATTTATCAGCTATTTATCAGCTATTTATCAGCTATTTATCAGTCTAGATAGTTCTGGTGTGAGTTGCAGAGTGACTGTAGACATGTCTGCCTTCTCATCAACTTAATGGAACTAAAATATTCTTAAAAAACTCAACAGCAGTAACTCTTTCCATGAATCAGACCTGCTTACTCATCATATTCCACATAACTTGCTTTCAGCAGTTTCATGTAGGAACGATTCTAGAAAGACAATAGTTCCTTTATGAGGCTGTTGACTCAGGGGCTATGGATTATCATAGTTACCCGGTCATGAATCTGGAAAGAGACATTTTTCAAATGTATTTTTGGTGCTTTAAGCCCCACAAGACATTCAGCAATTTGCACCAAAACAATTAAGATGGAGAAATAGCACCAAAAGGAAAAATAAGTGGTTTTGATTTTGGGGTGAACTGCCCCTTTAATTAAATGACAATCCATCATAAAGAATAGTTCTGAAATAGATTTCTGTTGCTCAGCTAATTAATGAATCTAAAAGCTGTGACAGCTGTGATTTATAATGTCTGTAACATGGTCTGGTGAGAGAGTTATTCTGTAATAAATAAAGTATATCTATCTATCTATGATGCTATATAACCTCTCCTCAGGAAGGTAACTGGCTCCTGGTGCCGTGTGATGAGCGGCTGCCTGCTGTGTGTCGGAGAGAAAGCCAGAGTCCTGTTCTCCAGGCTGGGACCTGGGACGAAGGCTGTCCCGAGGTAGGAACATGAACACAGATTATTATTATTATATATTTCCAGGTCAGCATGTTCTCAGAGGCTGATGCAAGACACAGTTCTCTTAAGTAGCTCAACCTTTGCCCTAACCTCAGAGAAAAGGGGTAAAAACCAACACATAACATGATTACATATCACTTGAACTTCTTAATTTACCTCTGACTGGATAGTTTTCATGTTCCAGTAGTATTCATGCATTCCTTATGGAAGGAACTCCCTTTACAAGAAAAATGCTGAAAAATAGCCTCGTAGTTTTCTCACATAACGATTTGAAAGAAAATCTGACTTGTTGACTTGCTAAAATGTAATTTGTAATGGTTTGACCACATTCTGCTGAAGAAAACTGAAAATGATCTATTTCCGAAACTGAAGTGACTTATTTTTAAGCAGATTCTGCTCTGCGGTGTAACAATAGCCCCATACAGCAGGACGGGCACCAGGCGGAGCCACACTTCTGAGCCTTGCTCCCTCAGAAGCACAATGAGCTGATTCACTCGGTGCTGACGTGTTGTCTGGCGTTCGTGTTGCTCCTTGACTCTGTTTACAAGAATATCAGACTCCTGAGTCATCGGCTGCCCTGCAGCATGAGGACAGAAATGTCCCTGAAGGCTCAATATCAGGACATGCTCACGCAGTCTGATGATTCCAGAGTTTTACCAAACAAAACTATATTTCCACTTTAGTCTCTTCATTGTCTGTGTTGTCAATGTTTACTGGAGTCATTCTGTAGATGAAACGACTCCAGACACAGTTTCAGCTTCTAGCTTTGAGTTTTTTCTTCATGTAAATGTTTGTGTAGGCCTCTGGAGCCCATATGTAGGCAGGATGGGGGAGGATGGGGCATAAAGGGCTGAAGGGGACCAAACTGACAACACCTGTAAAAACACCCCACCGCACAACCTAACACACACACACACACACACACACACACACACAGACCTGATATAATTACACACATGCACACTGAAACATGGAATAACCTTTGCTCCAGATAAGGGCTGGGCACACCTGAAAGGTTTCAATAGAAGTGCCAATAATAGTAATGTTAACTAGAAAATTTCCTCTGGGGAAATTCTGAAAGGGCCACGGGGGCTACTGCCGGTGTGTGTACACTATGATGAGATTCTTTAGAGATTTATAACCATGCCCTTTAACCTCGATGTGTGTGTATCTGTAACTGTAATCACATCAAAGATCAAAGGCAATCAACAGAATTAACTGCAGCTGTTCCTGAACAGTGACAGCAGAGGTAGACAGACTGGAATTTCTGGCCTCGAACAGAAAGCATTTTTGGCAAAACCATAATACCTATCATTGATCTGACTTCACTTTGAGCGTCCTGAGTTCTTCCTGAATGTCTACATATGTTTTTTTTTAAGAAAAATGAAAAAATAGCTTTGTTAGAGCGATCTACAAAAACTGTTAAATGTCCCTTTTTCAGAAATCTTCCTGCGTTTTTAATATGGGAGCCAATGAGGCTGTTGGTGGTGTTGGTGGATCATCTGTGCGTCCTACGCCCAAACTATAACTCTGACAGCTTTACCAGAGGATTGTGAGGGAGAAGACTAATTTTCCTACATTTCTATATATAAATTATTTCTGTAGAGTAGAATTTGCGGCCTGGAGCGCAGTTTAAAATTTATTTTTTGACAGTTTTTTCTCTCCCTCTACACTCTGAGCGATGACATCACACACTGTGACACGAACATTCCGTGCAATACACACCCATTATAATCTCAGAATTTCTCCAAAAATGATCATGGTCATTGAACAGGGATTGATAAAAAACTACATGACCTATCGAAACGTGGATTAATACACCGATACACAAGACTTGTGTCTACTGTTTAAAGTTTAAATGGAGTCTCTAGGTGAAATTATGCCGGAGAAGTAGACGTTTAAAAATCTCCAATTATTGTTCTTTTTCGCTAATTTTTTGTTGCCCGTCCCATTCATTTCAATGCTAGATATTGGGCAGTTTTTTGCGACTTACGTCGCAAAAAAATTTTGTTCTGTAGAGAAAAGTAATAGCACACGGATCCCGATCAAACCGTACGTTTTGATATATAATTTGTCCTGCAACTCTTTAAGTTGTAGGACTAGTAGCGGGACGAAATTGCGTCCGGAAGAGGAAGAAGAAGAAATCCACAGTATAACAGTAGTGCAGCACTGGTCCCATCAGATATTGCTGGATGGGACCAGTAGGGACCAGTAGGGACCAGTAGGGACCAGTAGGGACCAGTATGGGACCAGTGCTGGGGAGATTGCCCCGAGGCCCTAGTAATACCTTGGTTTGGTGCTTGAGAGATATTAACATGTAACAGACAAACTGTGAAAAAAAACCACTACTGCACAACATGGATATTTATGTTGTTGTTGTTGTTGTTGTTGTTGTTGCTGCAGGGCTGGAAGCGTCATGGCCGCTCCTGCTACACAGTGACCAGCCACCAGCAGAGCTACGAAGATGCTCTGATGGGATATTACTGCAGAGCGCCGCTCCTCACGCTGGAAAACAGGTTTTTATTCAGCAAACTGTTTACATTTAGTCATTTAGCAGACGCTGTTTTGATGGCAGCCTCTCTCCTCTCCTCCTCTCCTCTCCTCCTCTCCTCACCTCCTCTCCTCCTCTCCTCCTCTCCTCTCTCCTCTCCTCTCCTCTCCTCTCCTCTCCTCCTCTCCTCTCCTCTCTCCTCTCCTCTCCTCTCCTCTCTCCTCACCTCCTCTCCTCTCCTCTCCTCTCCTCTCCTCTCCTCTCCTCTCCTCTCCTCTCCTCTCCTCTCCTCTCTCCTCTCCTCACCTCCTCTCCTCTCTCCTCTCTCCTCTCTCCTCTCCTCCTCTCTCCTCTCCTCTCCTCTCTCCTCTCTCCTCTCCTCTCCTCTCCTCTCCTCTCTCCTCTCTCCTCTCTCCTCTCCTCTCCTCTCCTCTCCTCCTCTCTCCTCACCTCCTCTCCTCTCCTCTCTCCTCTCCTCCTCTCCTCACCTCCTCTCCTTCAGGTTTGAGCAGGCGTTTGTGGACAGCCTGCTGAGAGCCAGCGGCAGCAACAGCAGCAGGTATTTCTGGATCGGTCTGAAGGACGAGGAGAGGAAAGGAGAGTACAGCTGGATTCCTCACAACGGCTCCTCGCTTCCTCTCACCTTCACTAACTGGAACAAACACCAGCCAGGTAAACTGGAATAGATATTATAATGGTAGTGTTGTTTGTTTATTTCACTAACTGGAACAAACACCAGCCAGGTAAACTAGAATAGATATTCTAATGGTACTGTTGTTTGTTTATTTCACTAACTGGAACAAACACCAGCCAGGTAAACTAGAATAGATATTATAATGTTGTTTGTTTATTGTCACCATCCTGTTTCCATCTGCTGAATCTCCTCCTTCCCTCAGTCAGCTCTGGGGGCTGTGTTGCTCTGTCAGGAGGTCCTGCTGTGGGTCGCTGGGAGGTGAAGGACTGTAAGAGCTTCAGAGCCTCGTCAGTGTGTAAGCAGAGCATCAGTAGTTACCAGGACGTCCTGCTGCCGGAGCACCACATCGACGCCTACGCCCCCTGCCCTCCAGGCTGGGACTCACACTCTGGGCTGCTGCACTGCTTTAAGGTCGGACCGCTCAGCCTTTCACTTCATTTATTCACATCATTCATTCATTCACCATTTTATAAGGTCTGCATATGATTTTCATTACCAGTAAATCTGTTGGTTAATTAACTGCTTGGTTTGGACTAATGAAATGAACATTTTTAAACTGAAGTTGATGGACTAATAAATTAATTTCAGCTATAAGGGCTTATCATAAAATAATCATTTAAATTAGAGGTTCTCCAAAAATTTACTTTTGGGTTTTCATTTTGCTGCTATTTTGTTTGTCCCATGATGGTTTGTATTGGATTTTGAAAGTTTGACATATTATTTTAATTGTTGCCAAAAAAAAAGCATCTCCATACTTTACTATCAGGGCTGTTCATGGGAGTTTTTCCAGTCAGGAACTCATTTTTCTAATTATTTTGACCTGACTTAAGTGTAGATGCCCTGTCTCGCAGTGTTGAAAAAAAGTGACATTTTGTGATTTGGCTCTGCGTTCCAAAACCCAGAGGGTTCTTCATTGACCCGTGTTCACACTTCCACCAGGTTTCATGGAGATCTTCCTACTGACAGACAGACAGAGAGATAAACAAAGATAAACAAACGGAGCTCCACTGTGTTTGTTTTAACTCTTTCAGGTGTTCCACGATGAGAAAGTCCTGATGAAGCGTTCGTGGGTGGAAGCGGACTTCTTCTGCCAGGCCCTCGGGGCTCAGCTGGCCAGCTTCCACCACTATGAGGAGCAGGTGTTTGTTAAGCAGCTCCTCAGTACCATGTTTGAAGGGTTGGTACAGCCCTCTGGGCCTCGTCAGGGCAGGAATGTTATGGGAACTCATACATGCAACATTTGAGGTGTTTTTTTAATTTCATGTACGCAGCAGGTACAGAATTTAATTATTGGCTTTTGAAGATGAAATGTGGTTTGGGGTTGTTTTATAATCTTTATTAAATGACTGAGACGCCTCCAGTGAATAGGCAACACCTTTATAAGTCATGTCACCAAATAGTGAAATTTAACTTAATTGCTGTGGTGAAAAATGTTTGGTTTGTTGTAGCCTGTTAAGTGAATTTGGGTTTAACCCTTTTAAAAGACCATTGTAGTGAAGAGACAAAGGAACTCGCTAAAACTTCTGCATCAACTCGTCAAATCTTCATACATTTTTCAGATTAAGAAAACAAGACTGGACAAGTTTGCTGATAAGATATTTGAGCCAAGAAAAAAGAAAAACACCTACATTCCTGTTGTTAGCAGTGACATCAAGATATGACAATCCAATGTTTTACATCCTCCAGACAGATCTCAAGGCTTATTACCATGTGACAGACAGGAAGCACATAAAGAACGTTAAGAGGTCCTAGAACTGTACCGAGGGGCACTCCACACGTTTTTTAATCAATTTCAAGAAACTCTTTGATTTTCCCCTGGACATTTTCTACACAATTTAGAGACCAATTTCACTTTATCACAAAATACCATTAGCTACAAAGTGTGTTGCCTGATTTGGATTTATTTCTGACTGATATAACAATTGCTGTATCATGCAGTTGGAGGGCATGACCATATTTTTTAATCATAATTCTCATTTTCATTGAAAAATATATTAGAATAATTATGGTGTGATTTAAATTTACTGCAGCAAGGTTTCTGACGTGGTGTGCTGGTTAATTAGTTGCCAAAGCTCAAATGTTAAAAGCTTGTGTTGCATTGTGTTTTTTCTTCTGCTCTCTTTTAGAACAGAGGGTCGCTGGTTCTGGGTGGGTTTAAATAAAAGAGACCCTGAATATCCCGGAGCCTGGGAGTGGTCCGATGGTTCCCCTGTAAGTACTGGGACACATTCACAACCATTCACAACCATTCACAACCATTCATAATCATTCACAACCATTCACAACCATTCACAACCATTCACAAGCATTCACAAGCATTCACAAGCATTCACAAGCATTCACAACCATTCACAACCATTCACAACCACTCACAACCATTCACAACCATTCACAACCATTCACAACCATTAACAACCATTAACAACCATTCACAACCATTCACAACCATTCACAACCATTCACAACCATTAACAACCATTAACAACCATTCACAACCATTCACAACCATTCACAACCATTCACAACCACTCACAACCATTCACAACCATTCACAACCATTCACAACCATTAACAACCATTAACAACCATTCACAACCATTCACAACCATTCACAACCATTCACAACCATTAACAACCATTAACAACCATTCACAACCATTCACAACCATTAACAACCATTAACAACCATTCACAACCATTAACAACCATTAACAACCATTCACAACCATTAACAACCATTAACAACCATTCACAACCATTCACAACCATTCACAACCATTCACAACCATTCACAAGCATTCACAACCATTCACAAGCATTAACAACCATTCACAAGCATTCACAACCATTCACAACACATCCAGGAGCCTGTTGGAACACACAGGAATATTCAGAGGGTGTATCCTTTCTGTCTGTGTGTGTGTGTCTGTGTGTGTGTGTGTGTGTGTGTGTGTGTGTGTGTGTGTGTGTGTGCAGGTGGTGACCTCCTTCGTGGAGGATAAGAACGAGGAGGATGACAGCAGGGACTGTGCGGTGTACGGTGACCTGACCAACACTCTGACTCCTCAGCCCTGCAGCGCCAAACACGAGTGGATCTGCAAGCTGTCCAGAGGTAACCACTGCACACACACACTGCACACTACACACTACACACTACACACTACACACACACACACACACACAACACACTACACACTACACACTACACACTACACACTACACACTCCACACACACACTGCACACTACACACAACACACTACACACTACACACTCCACACACACACTGCACACTACACACACTACACACTGCACACTATACACTACACACACACTGCACACACACACTGCACACACACACTACACACACACACACTACACACTGCACACACACACTACACACACACACACTACACACACACACTACACACTACACACACACACACTACACATTACACACTACACACTACACACTACACACACACAACACACTACACACTACACACACATACACACAACACACTACACACTACACACTACACACAACACACTACACAACACTACACACTACACTGCTGCACTACTCACCAAACTGATTTATGTTGCAGGTGATAAACTGAAGAAACCCTATTGGTACACTGAGCGTAAGTAGAATTTTCATTTACTTCAATGCTTCTGTAAAACCCGATGTAGCATTGTTTATATCTCTACTACTATGATAATGTAGCATTGTTTATATCTCTACTACTATGATTATGTAGCATTGTTTATATCTCTACTACTATGATAATGTAGCATTGTTTATATCTCTACTACTATGATGATGTAGCATTGTTTATATCTCTACTACTATGATGATGTAGCATTGTTTATATCTCTACTACTATGATAATGTAGCATTGTTTATATCTCTACTACTATGATGATGTAGCATTGTTTATATCTCTACTACTATGATAATGTAGCATTGTTTATATCTCTACTACTATGATAATGTAGCATTGTTTATATCTCTACTACTATGATAATGTAGCATTGTTTATATCTCTACTACTATGATGATGTAGCATTGTTTATATCTCTACTACTATGATAATGTAGCATTGTTTATATCTCTACTACTATGATAATGTAGCATTGTTTATATCTCTACTACTATGATAATGTAGCATTGTTTATATCTCTACTACATGATAATGTAGCATTGTTTATATCTCTACTACTATGATAATGTAGCATTGTTTATATCTCTACTACTATGATAATGTAGCATTGTTTATATCTCTACTACTATGATAATGTAGCATTGTTTATAGCTCTACTACTATGATAATGTAGCATTGTTTATATCTCTACTACTATGATAATGTAGCATTGTTTATATCTCTACTACTATGATAATGTAGCATTGTTTATATCTCTACTACTATGATAATGTAGCATTGTTTATATCTCTACTACTATGATAATGTAGCATTGTTTATATCTCTACTACTATGATAATGTAGCATTGTTTATATCTCTACTACTATGATAATGTAGCATTGTTTATATCTCTACTATTGAAAAGAATAGATTGATTATCATATAAACGTCACAGTAGAGCGCAGTAATAAAATTGTCAAATCATATTTTAGTGATTTTTTTAAACATAACGACTTGTTAATGGGCATATGATGATGATATGATGATATTGCCTCATATTGATTACAGGCCTCTGAACTAGATCAGAATCATTGATTATACCAGTGATATATTCAGGAATCTATTTCTAGTAAATGGTGATAATGCTGATTTTCCAGAAAGCGAGCCGTGGGTGTTTTACCGCGGAGCAGAGTATCTTCTGGCCAAGCAGCCGTTTGACTGGAGCGCCGTGTCTCTGGCCTGCCAGATGATGGGATCCGACCTGCTGTCCATCCACTCCAGAGACGAGCTGCACTTCGTCAGGGAGCGCATGAGGCGGGTCAGCTACAGCTACAGCCTGCTAACAGTCATTCAGTGTGTTTTATTAACATTTATATCTAGTTTGGTGTAGTTTACAAGGTCATGCACAACACTACAGCTGAGCCAGTTTGAGAGTTACAAATAGCTATATTGCTAATTTGCAAGAAATTAAAAGACAAAACAGTTTAATTCAAGCAAAGCTAAATCTAAATTTACAAACAGTATATCACTTATAATGTGTCATAAACAGTTGGTTATTACAAGGTTTAGATCAGGGATCAGACAATCAATCACTACCACTGTAATAGTTTATTTCCAGAACATTACTTGTTGTTTGCTGTCCCCATTTTTAAAACTAAACACGGGGGTTAATCATATTATTCAAACAAAAACAAGCCAAAAGCATTTAGCAGAATAACATTTTTAAAGTACTATTATAACAGCTAAAGTAATACAAAAAATTCTACAAGATAATATTGTGACTCAACTATGTATTGCAATACATTTCTTTCATTTGATTCTTTCTGTCTTCATACGCCTTCATTTCATTATAAAACATGAAAAATGTAATTTAGTCATTTTAATAACTAATTAAATGAAGTAATATAGTTTATTAAAAAGAAAATATAACAAAATCTTAATATAAAGTAAACATGTCTCATTTAAAATACAGAAATGCACAAAATATTATTTGCAATCAGTTTGCCAAGGAGACAATGCAAGAACTCCCAAACTCTAATCTGAGAGCAGAATGATGGCGGCAGCGTTTAGATCACAGCTTCACTCACACAAAGCTGAAGAAAAGCAAAGTTCTGAATGACAGAGGCTGAATGGACCAGCAGCCCATTCTCCTCACAGTTCACCTCCCACAAACAACTGACACACTCACACAACTCAAGTGTTTACAGACACGTCGATGAGCTAAAACCAGCCGGACACTTTCATGCTGGAGTGGCTGAACACACACGGAGTTAGAAAGAAAAGAAGCTGTTTCTGGGCCGCGGCCTGCTGGACCGCACTAAAGAAGTCTAGTGGTGCCGAGGCTGGTGAGGATAAAGAACAAAACAGGCCGATGAAAGAGGCGAAGCACGAGCCAAGGAGAGGAGGAGGAGGAGGAGGAGGAGGAGGAGGAGGAGGAGGGTAACAGTGAAGTCAGTTCTCTTCATCTCCTCATTGTGTCTCCTCAGCTCTCCTTGGGCCCGACCGACTGGTGGATCGGCCTTTCCATCGGCCAGCCTGGAGAGGAGCCCAGGTCTGTGTTCTGTGTTTCTGCACTTTGTTTAACCTCTCAAACAGATAAATGTTGATGTAGTTAGAGCAGGAGCCTGAGAGAGTCTACAGGATGCTCCTGCAGGGTTCATAGGTCACGTTTTGATCAGAATCACATGTTAAAAACAGGTTCAGTTGAGCAAAAGGAAATTATAATCTTTGCAAATTGGAGCTTGCATGTTGCAAACTGGGTGAAATGAGTCCCATTTCTCCCCAAAATGAAAGCAACAAAAAGCCCAGTGAAGTGCAAATGGTTTCAACAGATTTGAACTGAATTCATACAATAAGAATCAGAAATATGTCCTGTAGGTGTTACCAGTCGGAAAAAGACAAGTATTACAACTACCCAACTGTCAGAGCAACAAACACATTCAATAAAGACTCAACTGACTATAGCAGGAATAGTTTGTAATTATATAGTTATAAATATAGTTATTATATATAGTATGAGGTACTGATCCATAGACAGTCTATTACCAAAAGTAGATCGTGATGTGGATGACAGCAAAACTTATTACAGACACATAAAAACTAAGTCAGCGTCAGTGTTAGTGTACGCTATATTCAGACTGTTTCCTCTGACCTGCTGTTAAAGTTCACACAGAGGGGATGAAGCTCCACTCACCAGATAACTAATGTTACCAGGCAGAACATGGGAGTTCTGCTCTACCAGCCTGGACCGTTTAGTTTGTTTGTTGCTGTGTGAGTTTAGTGAATCCAAACTGGAAACCACCAAGACACACAACAACACACACACACTAACCAGCAGCAGGACAGCAGCTCCTGTTCTACAAGGTAAATTACAGGTTTATCTGAAAGAAGAGAACATTGAAAGCAGCTTTAGTTCCTCGCTGGAAAAGTATGTCAAGATTCAGCAGTGAAAATATAAATATATTTTTTTTATTTAAGTATAGTGTACTTTTTTAGGTTGCTAAAAAAAGTTGTGCTGCTTCTCCCGTCCACATCAGAACATGCTGAGCTTCCTGCCACACTTTAAACAGGAAACCCAAACTATCCCTTTAACAAGCACCAGCTGAGATGTCAGCTCTTTTAATTTATTTTATATATATTTTAATTTAATGTGTTTGTGTTTGTTTGCAGGTGGACCGACAAGACACACATAGACTTTGAGAACTGGGTGGAGAAGACGGGCCAGAAGAAGAGCGGGCTGTGTGTCACCATGTCTTCTTCAACAGGTAACAATCTGCAGAAAGAACAGGTGTGTCCAGGTGAACATGCATGAATGTGCTGAAGTTTCTCTGTTGTGTCTCAGGGAGGTGGTCGCCCAGTAAATGCAGCGACTTCCATGGTTACGTCTGCAAGAGGAGGACTGTGTCCGTGGTGGAGACGCCCAGAGAGCCGCACTACATCGGAGGATGTCCGGAGAAATGGCTCTACTTCGGACACAAGGTGCACACACACACACACTACATGTACACACACACACACACTACATGTACACACACACTACATGTACACACACACTACATGTACACACACACTGATTCACTAGTTAAAGGAGCTCATTTTGTCCCACAGATCAGTTCTTAAACTGTTCCTTCCCCCGAGGGTTGGAGCAGGATGTTTGTGTTTGCTTTCACTGTCCTGGAGGGAATCATGTTAAACTTCACAATAACTCCTGCTGATGATGCTCAAGCTGAGTCAAACCAGCTCATCTCTGAAATCACCACAACTAGTATTAGATCTCAACAAGTAGTTTGGAGTAATGTAGATTGTTGCTAGTAAAAATACAATGGAAGGAGATATATTTTGAAAATGTATTTTCATTCGTGAACATGTAAAATCTTCTTATCTCAAGGACTCATTTTCCACCAAAACAAATCTTCAGTGCTCATCAAGGGTGGGCAGTGACTTTACAGTGAAAACAAACAAGAAATGTAAAATATCAAAGCAAACAAGGGGATAAAAACAATAAAAGTCAGATAAACAAAACAAAGAAATCCATTCAACAGATGCATTCAAGGATAGAACACTATAGACACAGATGAGAGCAATAAAATCAGCTAAGCCAGTTACACAGGGCCCATTATCACTGTTATTATTATTATCACAGCTCTGTTATTATTATTATCACAGCTCTGTTATTATTATTATCAGAGCTCTGTTATTATTATAATCAGAGCTCTGAACTGCCCAACATGTTACAGTAACCTGATACATGTAGTACATGTAGTACTGTATGATTCCAAATGAAACACAGTGACTAAATAGATAAAGTATTTAACAGAACTATCATTATTCTGCATATTACACAGAATGAAAGGCCTTGTAGCAATATCTGTCCTTTCACAGACCTTTTCACCTTTTATTTGTTCCATTCGTAAAGAATGGAACAAATAGAGTTTTTTACATGTTTTGCCTTTAATAGAGTGGTGGTGGGGAACAAGGTGAAAAAGAGATGAGAACAACTTTAAAAAGTTCCTGGAAAGACTTGAACTGTGGACTTTATTATTCATGATCGACACCTTGAACCTCCTGGTTTAGAGTGTGTTTAAGGGCCTTTTGATGAGCAAAACAGTGAAGTTAATGCTTTGTGTATTGTTACATAATTTCCATCAGATTGTATCATCAGAAGCTCTTTTTGAAGCATAAAAGCTGCCAAACACTGTTCTTCTTTCACCGTCAACAAAGAAGAGTTCATTTTTTTTAACTTTTGACACCTGACCTCTACAAACAAGACTCCTGTTGGTGATAAGGGAATACTGATTTGCATTTCACAGTGTAATATTCATGGTGTGGGTTGTGTGTGTGTGTGTGTGTGTGTGTGTGTGTGGGCAGTGTCTGCTGCTTCACCTCCCTGACAGCCCGTCGGAGGGGAAGAGCTGGAGAGATGCCCAGTCCATCTGCTCCTCCTTCGCTGGTTCGCTGGTCGCTATAGAAGACGAGATAGAACAAGGTGGAAGAACATCAAACACAATCTCTGTCTCTGTATAACTGTATCTCTGGATCTGTTGGTTGGCGTGTCAGCTCTGTGTTTCCATCTTTCTTCTTTCTTTCTGCAGCCTACATCACCATGCTGCTGCAGGGAAGCTCTGTGGGTGTGTGGATCGGTCTGCGGGACGAGGATACGATGAAATGGACCAATGGGAAATCAGTCAGCTTCACCAACTGGTCTCCAATAGAACCAAAGAGCTACCTCACTGTAAGCTGCTGAGGCTGAGTCCACTCTCACAGCAGGCCATTCTCATTATAGCTGCACCTGAGCAAAGGTTCTTTAGGTGTATCTTTAGTTAAAGCCTGTAGAATACACATTATTATTATTATTATTATTATTATTATTATTATTATTAGCAGAGGAAGACTTGTGGAGACCATCAGCTGATGATGACTGTAATCCCTCTCTCAGCCAGACGGGGGAGACAACAGCTCCACTGCATGTCAAACAATAACAGGGGTTAATTATAATACTCACTTCCTCAGTTTTTATTTAGGGATTTTTGATTCTGACTAATTATGTTTTTGTCTGTCAGTATGGTATGACAGATGTCTTTTAATACTACATTACCCATGAGCCTCAGCCACTGCAGGGCAGCCTGTCAGAGACGTGAATCAGCTGCAGCGTTGGTGTTCATCCAGAAACAAAACTGTTTTACTGATTTATCGATAATTCAAACAGGGAGTTTGAGGACATCCAGGCTCTAAAGCCAGCTGACAGAGAAAACACCCCCCAGGACCCCAGAAACACAGTTTGCATTAAATCAAAGCTGGAGATTGGAAACATCGAATTTGCATCATAAATTGTTGACTAGTTGCATTTGACAATAAACAAACGTAGTAACATCCGTCTAAAAATGAAACTCTTTTTCTTGAATGTGCCTCTCTGAATGTGTGTGTGTGTGTGTGTGTGTGTGTGTGTGTGTGTGTGTGTGTGTGTGTGTGTGATCCTGCAGGAGGACGAGTGGCTCGGCGGCTTCTCTGATGAGCCGTTGTGCACCGTTCTGTCCAACAACCACAACTTCCACCTGACGGGGAAGTGGTACGATGAGAAGTGCAGCGAGGGAGGGTACGGCTTCGTCTGCCAGAAACCTCAAGGTCAGAAACGCCAGGTGCTTTAACTGTCTGTCTGTCTGTCTGTCTGTCTCTCTGTCTGTCTGTCTCTGTCTGTCTGTCTGTCTGTCTGTCTGTCTCTTTCTGTCTGTCTGTCTGTCTGTCTGATGCTCTCCTCATTATTTATTCTCTCTGCGTCCTGGAATAGAATCTGCTGACAGGTGTTTTCTAGTATTACACACTATAGTTTGGTTAAAGAAAGATTATACAAACTGACAATATTGTACTCCACATATATCATTCAACAAATTAACAAAAAAGAATACAATGACATCTGAAACGTGTGTCTCTTTGCTGACCTTCTCACTTGTAGCAGTGATTTACTCGTCTGCAGTAACAGAACTGTTGACTGGTTACAGCTGTAACGAAGCTTCCTCAGAGACATTATGTCCTGCTATAAAGTGCAATGCCTGTTCAGAACATAGCTGTTAACCATCACATGGTAGCTTTAACATCTTCTGCAGTCTGACCTCCCTGACTGTCTTATTCTGGTTATTTTAACCTGCTGTGTCTCCCATGAATATTGTTTTGCCAAATATGCAATTTTAGCCATAATGGCTCTTCCAGATGTTTTCTTTCTGAAGTGCATATGGAATGATTTGTGTAAAGATCCTGTGTATTTGGAGATACATGCAGCTTGACCTGATATTCTGGTTTCCTGTGTTCCAGTGAGCCATAGAGTCCCAGTAGCTACATTTATAGGAAACATGTCAGGTTGAAATATATTTAACTTTAATGAAATAAACTGTAAACACACAATGAGACCTGTGATGGTGATGAATCACATCTCACTTCACCAGGTCCTTCCTTTAACCTTTAACTGGTAGTTTAGATAGTTAGATGAGAAGATCGTTACTACTTTTATATCTGTTGGTGATATATGAAGCTGCAGCCAGTAACTGGTTAGCTTAGCGTTAGCATAAAGACTGGAAACAAGGGGAAACAGCTAGCTGGCTCTCTCCAAAGACAACAGAAAATGAACCTTTAAACACCTCTAAACTCACTAACAAACACATTATACTTCATGGTTAGTTCCTACTAAACACTAATGGTGAAACAGCTAGTTATGAATCAGCTTTTCTTGAGTCACTGAGTCAGATATAATATATAATATATATTATATATATAATAATATAAGAGCAATATCAGTTTCCTCTGCTAGAAAGTCTCAGCCTCAAACTTCTCCTTTAATGATGTGAATGAGGACGAATCATCCGTTAGCTGCATATGTCCGATCATTAACACCTTGAACTCATCTTTCTTCCCTCTCTCCTCTCTCTCTTTCTCTCTGGTCCCAGATCCATCCAAGCCCCCCACCCACTCCTACCACCACCCTCTCCCTGACACCATCGAGTACCGCAGCCGCAGCTACCGGGTGGTGTCAGGCAACCTGAGCTGGTACGACGCCATGCATATGTGCATAGAGAAAGATTCTGAGCTAGTGAGCGTTACAGATGCCTACCACCAGGCTTTCCTTACTGTGCTTGTCAACAGATTGGCCGTCCCCCACTGGATCGGACTCTATAGTCAAGACGTATGTATCCTCTGCACTATCTATATCTATCTACTCTATATCTATATCTATATCTATATACTCTATATCTATATCTGTCTACTCTATATCTATATCTATATCTATCTACTCTATATCTATATCTATATCTATCTACTCTATATCTATATCTATCTACTCTATATCTATATCTATCTACTCTATATCTATATCTATCTACTCTATATCTATCTACTCTATATCTATATACTCTATATCTACATCTATATCTATCTACTCTATATCTACATCTATATCTATCTACTCTATATCTATATCTATCTACTCTATATCTATATCTATATCTATCTACTCTATATCTTTATCTATCTACTCTATATCTATATCTATCTACTCTATATCTACATCTATATCTATCTACTCTATATCTATATCTATATCTATCTACTCTATATCTATATCTATCTACCTACTCTATATCTATATCTATCTACTCTATATCTATATCTATCTACTCTATATCTATATCTATCTACTCTATATCTATATCTATCTACTCTATATCTATATCTATCTACTCTATAACTGTTTCTCTGCTTCTCCACAGGAACACTTTGACTTTTTGGGAAATATGCTAATTCATCTTTTCATCAATAATTAAATGAAAATGTTGTCTCTTGTCAGAATATAAAGTTAGAGCCAGTTAACTAGGTTAGTATGAAGAAACAACCAGCTGGGTCGTTAATAATAATAATCGTATTACTTCATATTTTTTCATCCTTACAAAAACCAAAGAATAAAAACAAATCTTTGTAGTTGAGACGGATTTACAGCAGTGCTCATTGCCAGCTGTTCCCCTGCTGTCAGGTATTATGCTAAGCTAAGCTAAGCTAAGCTAAGTTAAGCTAGCCATCTACTGGCTGTAGTTTCTTATTATATTATTTGTATTCTCAGTCTCGTCCAGAAAGCAAATAAGTGTATTTCCCCAAACTCTTCTGTTAATTCTGCTTAATGAGCATGAATTGCAGAGAATATGCATGAGATTTATTTTAATAATTGGTAGTTTAATATTTTAATATGCTTTTTGTCTTTTCACTTTACCATAAACATAGATTTGCATGTCTGCATGTTGTCAACATCCTAAAACAGTCATTTTCCCCACACATCATGTAAACAGCTGAAGAGAATACTTAAAATGAATATTTATACATCAGTTACTCACTGTGTTACCTTGAATTCTGGATTTTAGATTCTTCTTTTCCCAGGGAGGCGTGCAAGAAAAACAGAGAGAATTCTTGATAAAATGAAGTAAATGGTGTCTTCATTTTCACCAAAATGTTACTATTTAATAAATCTTTGACAGTCTCACGGTGAAGGCTAAAGTTTTAAATGAGTAAATGTAGAAATAAATATCTTGGAAGTACCAAGCATACGACAGAATAAATAAGATTTATAATGTACTGCATTAGTTGTGTGATTTATTATTATTTATTATAATAATGCGTCATTATTAACAGATGTTTAGATATAGATTTGCTTTTTAACCCCTCATATACTACAATTCATCAAGAAATTACTCTGTTTTTTATTTATTTTTATTCTTTGTTCACTGTGGAAGTGATAAAAATGTTTTTTTTTTCAAGAATTCAAGGTAACATGAGGTGTGCAATTAATATATACAAATGGTCGTTTTGGGATTTAATTATTCCTTTAAATAATCCTGGTGAATCCTAGCATTTCACTGAGTATTTAGTTTGTCCTACGTTGTTCTCTGTCCCTTAATGCACCACCTGACCAGATTTAATCGCCGCTCTAAGATGGAAAATTTGAAGCTTATAAATTATTTTTGAACAATAAATTCACACAGAAAGTATATCGTTAGGGCAAAATACTTTGGAACTAAATCCTAATAAGAGAAAATATGTTACCCAAAGGTGTGAATTACAAAGGAAATATTACAGAAGATTCTAAAAATCTTTCCTGGTTTGTTTTATCGATGATCAGTAGTTCCAGTTGTCTCAGAATAAGTATGCAGGGGTTTTTTTAACGTTTGGATTCAAGTATCACTGAGGAATGTCTTAGTCATGGAGAGAATTAACAGGAAGTGAAGGATCCAATTCTCTCTGCCTCTCTCTCTTTTTTTATCTTGTTCAATTTCTGCCTCATGAACCAGTGTTTCTTGTTCTTTTATTGCACCTATTCATACAGTAACCAACAAATAACTAGTGAATTTGTCATCATTTATTAATATTATGACTGCGACTGTGTTTCAGCTGCTGATTCACTAGTTTGATTTCAGAAACATGAACACTCCTTCACTAAAGCACGGCACATATTGTTTATTTGTTAAAGCTTTAAATAGATATTTTACTCTGATTTTTACGTTTTCATAATGATTCTAAATGACGAAAACAAACCCAGTAAGCACACTCAAGAACCAGAAATTGTGATTTTATGTGAAGATTCTTTATGTTTAACTACATTTTAAACTAATAGTGAAAGCCATAATAATAATAATAATAATAGTCATACACAGCATTAACCTTCACATCTTACACAAGTGCAATCATTTACTGAGATAATATGATGTGAATAATAAATGTAAAAAGATCCTCCTGGTCTCTGCAGAGCGGCATCAACTACCAGTGGTCTGACGGCAGCGACACCGTGTTCACGCACTGGGACGCCGCCGACGACCAGGACGACCTGCTGGCGGGGGAGTGCGTCTTCATGGACGTGAGCGGCGGCTGGCGGCGAGCCGACTGTGAGACGGAGCTCCACGGAGCCCTGTGCCACGCCCACACACCCAGTCAGTGCTAACCATGCTAACATGCTAGCTCTCAGCTTCACTTCCTGTCTCTCAGCATGTGTGGAATCATTTCTGTCTCTCATCATGGTGGAATCATTTCTGCTGTCTCTCTCTCAGGCAGTAAACCGTTTATCTCGTACGAGGGCGCCTGTCCCTCCTCCTGGGTGAAGTTCGGACACGGCTGTTACAACTTTGAGCCCGTGGTGCAGAAACTCACGTTTGAAGAGTCGAGAGAATACTGCAGGCAGAAAGGTAGGCTGTGATTTCATGCATTACCTGTTCAGCCATCATTTATGTAATCTATGTGCTGTTTTTGAATAGAAACAACGGTATGATAGAAACTTTTAAATACATGTTAAGTCTCTATAATGTGCAGGATGGGATACATGCTCCCCCTAGAGGTCAAACACAGGAGCTGCTCTGAAAAGCTCAAGGATGGAAAAATGGCCCTTAAAGTCCTTAATTAACATAAAACATATACAGTTTATACAGCCTATTTGTCAGCTTCTTATGTATTACCATGTAGGAAACTTAATTAAATTAAATTAACTAAATTGTTCTTGGTAAGTCTAGATTATTATTAAAGAAATAAATGAGTGAAACAGTTGACAGGATTAGGGCACATTGAGTTATATTAACAGAAACTTCTCTATCTGCTGAACAACTAGAGCTAACAGAACCATGGCCGGGGCAGGGGGAGCAAAAAATAGATCTTTTTTTTCATAAAAGGAGCCTATTTAGCTCGTAGAATTCTGAAAAAAACAAAACATAATTGGATAAAAAGTTCTTAAAATAACCAAAATCTCCTCAATAATTGGCTTAAAATGAATTGAATTTGCATGATACACAAACATCCTGCAGTTACTGAGTTCACCATCTGGGTTAGCTGCAGTTTATCGGTTGTTCTCTACTGTTGTTGTGATGCATTGAGTGCAATATAAAAGATTATATATTACAAATATAATGATAACAACAAAACTAGCTCATGAGAGTTTAATTTAAGAGCTGATATCTAGACATTTAACATGGTTTTCTTGATAAAAACCAAAATCATCATCAAAAAAAAGGAAAAAGACTAGACATCATCTCAGTTTCTAATGAGTTACAGTTCCTATATTTGTTTTTAAGGATTAGTTGGATCTTTGGGACTTTTTTTAATGAAACTGTTCTTTAAGCTGTACAGTGGTTGTGGTTCTGTTGTTCCAGTCAACACGTCAGACGTTCTGACCGTGGAGAGTGAGACGGAGAACCGGTTTGTTCTGGAGCAGCTGTGGTCGTCGGGGCTGATCCACCACGCCGTCTGGCTGGGAATGCACTTCAACATCGACAGTAAGAATCTCTGAGATCTCCAAGATCTCTGAGATCTCTAAGACCTCTAAGATCTCTAAGATCTCTAACATCTCTAGGATCTCTGAGATCTCTAAGATCTCTGAGATCTCTCAGATCTCTGAGATCTCTAAGATCTCTCAGATCTCTAAGATCTCTAAGATCTCTAACATCTCTAGGATCTCTGAGATCTCTAAGATCTCTGAGATCTCTAAGATCTCTAACATCTCTAGGATCTCTAAGATCTCTAAGATCTCTGAGATCTCTAAGATCTCTAAGATCTCTGAGATCTCTAAGATCTCTAACATCTCTAAGATCTCTAAGATCTCTAAGATCTCTAACATCTCTAACATCTCTAAGATCTCTAAGATCTCTAAGATCTCTAACATCTCTAAGATCTCTAAGATCTCTAACATCTCTAAGATCTCTGAGATCTAATCTCTCATAATCCACCAGCTGATCTCAGGCTCCTCCTCATTGACCCTGTGCTTTCAGCTGAGTCTCTGTCCTGGGTGGACGGTTCCCCTGTGGACTACACCAACTGGCCCAACAAGGCTCCAGACCCCCGGCTGCTGGCGGCGGACGCCTGCGTCACCACCCGGGTGGCGGACGGCGAGTGGCACCTGGCGCAGTGCAGCGAGCGGCTCGGCTTCGTCTGCAAAACCCTCTCAGGTCGGTTCACCTTCTGGAGACTTCTGAAGGAATCTAAATCAGCTGTTGAACCAAAGCAACATGCTGGGTTGTTTCTGAACCTCCAGCTGTGATGATGGGGAGATATGTTGTTGTTGTTGTTGTTGTTGTTGTGTTTACAGCTTGTTTGTGCGGCCACAAAGAGGAAAAAAAAAACACAATTCCAACAATCTGTCGTTCTCCAAACCAGGCCTGAGAGAAACTCTACATTGGTTGCTTTATACAGAAAGATTTATCTTTATTTAATGAGGATGAAAGTGCTTCTCACCTGCAAAGTTCCTTTCTGTTTTCAGCTTTAGAAACCTTTTTATAGCCTGAAACTAAATATGTGCATGCCACATAAGACTAAAACTCTCCAGCAGCTATTTCAGACACACAGAAACAAAGCAAAGCTGGAAATGCTGATTAACATCCAGTGATTCTTGTAACATCTGATACATGATGAGTTACACTGAACTTCATGTGTTCTGTTGCAGACGTCGTTCCTGAGGTAGAAGTGGAGCCACTGAATGGTAAAGTTCATTTTAATGTTCATGATTAAAATCTGGTTTATTGCCGTCTGCATTTCCTTCCACTAGTGAAGCTACGCTACGCTAAAGCTCAGAGAGGATTCACTGTGTGACTCAACAAGCTTTCACATTAATATTTCTCCTGTCCAGTGGAATCATGGATCTACACATTTGGGGATTTTTAAGTTATTTGTTTCTGATAAAACTGGACTCCTCTTAGAGAAACATTTTAATATTAGAGAACAGATATATCAGTTGACGGATATTATTTGTCGATATTGGCCCATCAAAGGCATATCAGTATCAGTGTATGTGCTGTCTGATATGAACCACTATGAAAAGTTTTTTACACAATATATAATACAGAAAATGTTTCTTGGCGTGATTTAGAATTTGTGTTTTTTTTAAATAGTCATTCATTGACTTAGCAGTAAAGATGTTTATTTGGCTGCAATATATTCTTTATTTCCTCAGTTATCATTTATAGAATTGGCTGACAATGTAATACAGTGTTCGTTTAATTTATAATTTATAACAGTGTAAAATATTATTTAATAAAGTTTTATGTTGGAGAAATACGCTCTTTGGGTGCATTTGCAGCATGTAAAATCAGTTCACAGTCATATTGGTTATTTATGAATTCTTCTCTCTTAATTCAGTATCGGCATATGATTCAGTATCGGTTATAGAATATGATGCTTCGGATTAAACTATCAACAGTGTGCACAACCTTAAAACCTGCAGCAGTAGTATAAATCCAAAAACATGATATATAATAGTAAATACTGGCAGATAATATTTTACTGCAGGAGTACTTTTATTAAGATACTTAAAGTTAATTTAGCTGTTAATGTTTGTACTTTAACTTGAGTAATGTTTGATGCAGGACTTAGTATTCCACAGTGGTATTAGTATTTTATTAGTATTATTATTAGTATTAGTCCATTAATCAGCCTTATCAGACTTGGACTTTTTAAAACATTGTCACTTAGATATATATTTTATTTATACATATATTGCTGACAGCATTGATAATGTTGATAATGTTGTATTTTTGTTTTAAGTATTTTTCTATATTGATATTTTGTACTGTGCAACTGGAGGAGGACTGCTCCAGACTAAATTTCGTTGTTTTGTACAATGACAATGAAGTTCTATTCTATAATCTGTATTTCTGTGTAACTCAGACAGAGATGAGGCTAGACTAATAATAAATAATAATAATAATAAAGTTCTATTCTATTCTATAATCTGTATTTCTGTGTAACTCAGACAGAGATAAGGCTAGAATAATAATAAATAATAATAATAATAATAATAATAAAGTTCTATTCTATTCTATTCTATAATCTGTATTTCTGTGTAACTCAGACAGAGAAGAGGCTGGAATAATAATAATAATAATAATAATAATAATAATAATGAAGCTCTGCTGTGCTCCAGGCTCCCATCATGGCGTGACGGCGGCGGCCGTGCTGGTGGCGGTGCTGATCTTCGGCGTGCTGCTGGGCGCCGTCTGCTTCCTGTACCGGAGGAACGCGTCACGCTTCGGCGGGCTGCCGGCGCTGGGCGGAGCCTACTACCGACAGACCAGCTCTCAGGCCACCGAGTCAGACGGGAACGTGCTGATCACAGAGCTGGAGGCTCCTCCAGGAGAATAACACCAGTTATTCACTCCTTTATCCTCCTTCAGGTACGACAGGACTGAGACGCCTCAGCACCACGTGATGATGATGATGATGATGTTTCTTCCTCTACGCTGAGACGCCTCAGCACCACGTGGTGATGATGATGATGATGCTTCTTCCTCCAGGATGTTTGAAGGATCCCAGTTCATCTCTGCAGGTTTTATTCTTTCACAACATTTAAATGACACAAATGTTTGTGAGGATATTCATCACGTCAACAATGAAGAGCCCACATTTAATTTCTAGAGTAAAAGAAAGTTCAGATAAATGGAAATCTTGAAGAAGGGATTCTACAGCTTTTATTAAAAGAGGACATTTATAATCCTGCAGTAAGAGGATTTAATACGTTTAAATTGGTAAACATTAAAAATCTGTGGATCCTAAAGAGGATTTACTCAACAAGTGAAAGGAAAAGTTGCTGCAATCTGTTAATGTAAAGTAACTTCCAGCATCATAAATAATATGAATGAGCTAATAGAAATGAGTGATAATAATAATAATTCAGGAGTTCAGGAGCTGTTGGAGCTGCAGCAATGTTGTCAGTATTACTTTTGTATTTTTATTTTATTTTTATAAATACACATGCTGTATATGGATAAAAGAGTCTTTTGTATGTAAACTGTAACTGATGATTGATTTGCTCTGTTGTTCACTTTTGTCTGATGCAATGTTAAAAGCAAATTATTAAATGTATTTTGCACAATTTTCTTTGTGTTTTAATAAACTGAAGTTAGGCCGAACGCTTCCAGTTTCATTCTGAGTGCTGCTGAATGACTAACCAGAGGAAATCCTCCCTGAGATCTTTTTGTTTTTAATCCTCCCTGAGATCTTTTTGTTTTTAATCCTCACTGAGATCTTCGGGATGTTTCCCTCTTTACTCCGTCAATTATTCACTTTCTGTTGTCTAAAAGGACTAAAAGCAGATTTTCTCCCCAACATGTCTTAATGTGCCATTTCCTCTGAGAACTACTGCTCTAAATAGCTGAGATCAGAGAACATTATCTCTGACAAAACGAGACAAAACGCGTCATTTGCAGATCTTAATATAAACATCTGTAACATATATAAACATCTGTCTATAAGCATCTGGCCGCTAACAGCAGAATGAGGCGGAGAGCAGATATTGATCATCATCAAGTGATTAATAATTCATAGCAGCTGCTGGGTTTACAAATAAAAACATTTCGCGCTGCAGGACTCAGGCTGCGATATAAACTATAAACTATAAACTATAAACTATAACTATAACTATAAACTATAAACTATAAACTATAAACTATATACTGCGATATGAACTATAACTATAAACTATAACTATAAACTGCGATATGAACCAGAATGTTTTTACTGAAGTTGGACGAAAACACAACGCGCGTGCGTTTCTCTGACGGAAACAACCGAGTGGGCGTGACGTCGGTAACCGGAGAAAAGATCCGGTGTTTCTGGGAAAGTGAAGGGAGGAACCAGCGACACAACCGGGACATCTACCGGAACAAAGACAGCTCTGCTTTCAAAATTAAAGCCCTACATAAACGTTGCTGCTCAGAAATTATTATTAAAATAAAATGATGTTATCTCATGATTCATTTTATTTATAATCCTTTTGACTTGCGTATTTTACTACAATAATAAGAATGATAATAAAATTATATAATAATATTAATATTATTATGACTTTACTTTAAGTCCTGATTTTTGCCTGCTATCTTTTTTTTAAATTTGGGATCTAATATATATTACTTATTGTTTCGTTCATTTGACTCAGTAAGGCTTAATTTTGAATTAGTATTTCATATTAATACTAATAATTTTGACTCACTCAGTGATTTTAGTAGATTTTTAAAAAAAACTTATAAATTGTTACTGTAATTGTATTTTTTGTATGGTATGTTTGACAATAACATTTTTATTTATTTTATCATTCATAATCATGTTTCCATCATTTTGTTAATTTTCCTGGTACATATCGTCACAATATTAAAATAATCGCCTAAGTCATTTTTTGTCAAAATTGTTTTTTTTTTGCCTAAATCATCTCCTCATAGCCACCTATGGTAAAATCACTTCATCCTCAGTGATCAGATCATGATTTTACCCTTTAAGATCATCACTTCTTTGATAATTTTCCACATTCATACATCAGATAAGAACCCAGCAGAGAAGAGCTGGAGGGAGATTGTTTAGTTATCAGTTTAGTTTATCAGAGTTTTATTGTTGATACATAAACATGACATGGGATGTGTCATGAACATTAATGACACTTTGAAGTAACATTAATGCTCATGATACTTGTCATGTCATGTTTATGACAGGCTTGTGTCACTCTTATGTAGACACCTTCAAAATAAAGTGTTACCGTATCTTGCTTAAGTCACAAAGGCATGTTAAAAAAGTGCCTAAGTCATTTATTTCTCTTAAGTTACATAATTTACACAGTGTTATTACTATGCCAATAGCCATCCTTTGTTACATCCTTTTTGAGTGAAATGATCAATAAATGTCATATGTTACACTTTGGGTGAAGTTTTTTGTGTTTCCTGCTAAACTTGAGAGAATGAGTTAGCTGATTATTTTAACAGGGTGATGATATGGGCTTCCATACACTTTCCATCACTGTTTGTCGCCTTTATTTTGAAGGTGTAACCGGAAGTGCCCGCCCTCCCTGTGTCTGGTGCAGCTTGACGGGTGGTGGAGCGGGACAGAGATAACAGCTGACAGTTGGAGAACAGGGTTCTGCTGGTTCCTGATCACTTTCAGTCCGGATCACTATCACTTATCGATCCGCCTCCAATCAGAGCTCCGCGCGGCGGGAGGACAGATTCTTTATGAATCAACAACAACAACAGCGTCACCATGCTGAAGACCCTCAAAGCGACACTTGGTCTTTGTTTGTTTGTTGTTCTGTGGGGATCCGCGGTCCCGGCTGACGCTCCGCGCCCCGGTGAGTACTCACACACACACACACACACACACACACACACACACACTCACACACACACACACACACACACACACACACACACACACACACACACACACTCACACACACACACACACACACACACACACACACACACACACTCACACACACACACACACACACACACACTCACACACACACACACACTCACACTCACTGTTTCACTTCTGCGTCACTTTGTGTCACATTGAGCTCTGAAGCTATGACGAAGCGGTTTCTGCCTCTGAACCGGATCAGAAGTTGGTCCTCGACATGAATCCGGGGACAAAAGCCTGAAACCTGCTGGACCACAACAAGTGGAGCTCATAGAGCAGCTTTAGTTTGTTGGTTGTTTACTTGTTTACTTGTTGTTCCCATCCCCCAGAGCTGTTTACTGACCCTCAGCTGGTGTTAGAGTCAGGACTCCATCAGTGATCAGCTCTATTGATCAGTGCTGGAGAGCCGAGAGGCTGCAGGACTATACAGTCAAACTGTAATCTGATATTGCTTTCTATTTTAGAAAGCCTGTGTGTGTGTGTGTGTGTGTGTGTGTGTGTGTGCTGTAGGTGTGTCAGCAGATTTATGATGCTGTAATCATCCATAACTATACACACAGCTTATTTTATATCCTAATAACTCTACATTTGTTTCTTTATTGCAGTTACATGCATGTCTCTAATGGAAAATGTCTTTACAAACGTAGATCTAGAAGTAAAACGACTTTAGATATATATTTGTTTTCATTTTCTTTTTCGCCTTTATGAGTCTTTAAAAAGGGGGAAGGGGTTTCCATCAAATGTGAGGTTTTTATAAACATACTGCACATTTACTTTATACTGTAGGCCTATATGATCAATTCTTTCCCCTGTTTTACATACTTATAATAACAGGTAAATGTACTTTAAATGGATATTCCCCAGTTGTAGCATGACTCCTTTATTCACATGGCCTCTTTGACAGTAAAAGACAATCACAGGGAATAATAATAATAATAATAAATAATAAAGCCATGTAGGCTCCCCTAATGCTGCCAAAAATTATCATTTCTCCCATAAGTACAGATGAAACGGGCTGAGTATTTATATGTGAGTATTTTGATCCATTTTGTTTTATCAAGGATTAAAGTTCAGGACATTAAAATAACACATTCATGACTCAACAAAAGGGGAACCCAGCTCTGGGCCTTAGGAGACACTTTGTGAAATATAAAAAAGAAGGACAGCAAACAATAAAACACGCACCCCAAAATAATTAAAACATTTAAAAATTGGTTCATTTAAAACCAGAAATACAAAACGCTGCATGTGTGTTGGTGTGTTTACCTGCATGTACAAATGTAATCTCTCTTAGAGACAATACCGGAGCAAACTAAGTAGTTTAACTAAGTAGTTTAGTTTAACTAAGTAGTTTAACTAAGTAGTTTAGTTTAACTAAGTAGTTTAACTAAGTAGTTTAGTTTAACTAAGTAGTTTAACTAAGTAGTTTAGTTTAACTGAGTAGTTTAACTAAGTAGTTTAACTAAGTAGTTTAACTAAGTAGTTTAACTGAGTAGTTTAACTAAGTAGTTTAACTAAGTAGTTTAACTAAGTAGTTTAACTAAGTAGTTTAACTAAGTAGTTTAACTGAGTAGTTTAACTAAGTAGTTAAACTCAGTAGTTTAACTAAGTAGTTTAACTAAGAAGTTTAACTAAGAAGTTTAACTAAGTAGTTTAACTGAGTAGTAGACGATGGGCTGACAGGTTTCATTACCCGCCAACGATAAATGCAAATTCATTCAACTCACAAATAACCAGTCAAACCTGAACAGATATTAGTAATATCTTAATATCCTGCATGATTCAGCTCGATGTGAACACACCTCGATTAGTTCAAGGTAGCACACTATAATAATTACCAATACTTACTGGAATACGTCTTTATTATTTGACGGCAGGTTTTTTTTATTTTTAAAGTGACATATAACTGCTCCGTATCTCAATCACTCAACTTGTAAGGTGACAAAAAATGGCAGCCGTGTTTTCAGTTTCAGCCACTAAAAGCTGATGCTCGCTGCCTTGCAACCACTTTTAAAAAGAAGTCCCAACACACAGCCATGGAAAACATTAACAGACCACCCTTAATTCTTCACTTTATTGTTCATTTTTAATGCCTGGTTCAACTAAAGGTGCATTTGTTTGGACGAATATAATGATAACAACAACATATAGCTGATAAGAGTTTAATTTCAGAGCTGATATCGAGACATTTAACATGGTTTTCTTGATAATGATCTTGGTTATTATAATGAAAAGTGGTCTAATCATTTTTTCCATGACTGTATCCTCAGGAATCCTTTTACAACCCCAGAAGTTTGAGATGCTGTAAAAAATGTAATAAAAACAGAATGCAGTAATTTGTAAATCATTTGCCACCAAGATTTAAGATTGAACTGAACATGGTATGTAGACTAATACTGAAACTGGGACACTCTTTTTGTTTTTTATAAATATAAACACTCTTTTTGTTTTTTATAAATATACACACTCATTTTGTTTAAAAAACAAAAAGTTTCCCAGTGTCCTCCCAGCAGGGCCCAGCAGTCCCGGTCTCAGAGTCCCGGTCTCAGAGTCCCGGTCTCAGAGTCCCGGTCTCAGAGTCCCGGTCTCAGAGTCCCGGTCTCAGAGTCCCAGTGCTTTAGTATCTCTGATACCAACAAACATCATTTATTAACTCTTTATGGTGTTTCCCACAGACGAGGACTCGTTCACCATCCGTCACCTGTCCACCGGTTTGTGTCTGGGCTCGGGGCCGTCTGCAGACCTGCGTCTGCTCTCCTGCGCTGCAGACGGCTCTGCAGACGGCGCTGCAGACGGCTCCACGCTGTGGAAGTGGGCTTCAGCCCACCGGCTCTTCCACGTCCACACGGCGCTCTGCCTGGCGCTGGACGTGCGCACCAAGGCGCTGGCGCTGGTGGACTGCGGCGCCGGCAGCTTCCTGTGGTGGCGCTGCCTGGACGGCGCCGTCTACACCGTCTACCAGATGGGCCTGGCGGTCAGCGAGGGGACGGTGACCACCAGACGGGACACCGGGGACCGCTGGGGGAGAGGAGACTCTCAGGACAACATCTGCCAGAAGCTCTACCGCGGTGAGTGGTCCTTCTCCTCTGGAGGGAAGCTCCATACTGTAGTAAAGTGCTCTGTGGGGTCCATTATGAGCTCTGAGGACCACTGGTATGGAGTCCATTATGAGCTCTGAGGACCACTGGTATGGAGTCCATTATGAGCTCTGAGGACCACTGATATGGAGTCCATTATGAGCTCTGAGGACCACTGGTATGGGGTCCATTATGAGCTCTGAGGACCACTGGTATGGGGTCCATTATGAGCTCTGAGGACCACTGGTATGGGGTCCATTATGAGCTCTGAGGACCACTGGTATGGAGTCCATTATGAGCTCTGAGGACCACTGGTATGGGGTCCATTATGAGCTCTGAGGACCACTGGTATGGGGTCCATTATGAGCTCTGAGGACCACTGGTATGGGGTCCATTATGAGCTCTGAGGACCACTGGTATGGGGTCCATTATGAGCTCTGAGGACCACTGATATGGGGTCCATTATGAGCTCTGAGGACCACTGGTATGGGGTCCATTATGAGCTCTGAGGACCACTGGTATCTCTGAAGGTAAATTCAGTTTGTAACACGTTAGAGAATCCACTTCCTGAGTCAAACCCTGACAAGAGTTACTCCCTCCTCATTAACTGCTGCTGGCTTCCTTTGTGCCACAGCACCAAACTGGTTCTTGTGCATTTTTTAAAACCAGTTGATGACCAGTTGGTTATCTTCAGTCTGTTATTCCTGTTTGCTCTGTAGCAGCGTGATGTGTCACAATCCAAGTTAAAGAAGTTAAAGACTTCCTCTAAAACCTCTTCATGAAATAGATATATAGATAAATATATAGATAAATATTCTATTCTATTCTATACATTTATGTTTTCAATGAAAGATATAATTTCAATACATTTTCAATCTATCATTTAAGAAAAGGGGGAAAAACACATTGAAAAGTTTGTTCTATTTTTCTCCTTTTAAAAAAATAAAGAAAACAAAACTAGAAGTCTTTAGTGTTTCCCAAATTCTCTTGAATTTGTCCAACTTAGAAGAGAAAGTCATTTTCTAAAATGTAATTATATATATATATATTATGCTAAAAACCATTCCAGTCCTCAACTTCAGGTCCTGAAGTCTTCAGCTATTTGTTTTAAAGTCGTGTCCGTTGAACTTTCGGGGATTTCCTTTGGAGCTTTCTGGCTGCTGGCTGTGCAGTGAATTCTAACTTTCACTTTTGTTTCACGTGTTTTTCTCACCACATGACTGACATTTGATCATATCTAAACTCCTACAACATGAAAAATATGTAGAAATGTTTGTAATTGAGAATACATTTATGTTTATATTATGTTATATTATTATATAATATTTATATTATATTATACAATTATTTAAATTATCCACAAGAGTCGAGGGATAAAGTTTTAGCATTAATATTTAAGGTTTTTTTTGTTCTAACAGCTTTTAGAAACTTGATTACTTTACTAAATTTGTAAAACACGATGTAACACATTAATACATCGATATACATTTACTAATTTGTTATTTATTTTATAAATATATAACTAAATATAATATATATAATAATAAGTCATGGAGCAGCAACTTGGTAAATAACTTTTTTCAATTCAAGTGTGAACCTTTTAGATGCAGCAACAAATCAGGCAAAACTTCAATGTGAATTCTAGTCCATAATATGGATAATATATAAACAAAGACCTGAATGTAACAATCTAACAAGCAACAGCTTCATATGTGATAACAGCATCAGTATCAGTGTATCAGCCACAATATGAGTGTAAAATAAAACTAAACGGGAGAGGATCCAGTCTGGCATTAATATGCATGTTTATGCTCGTCACATGTTTATGCTCGTTACAGCAATAGTTGTAGGGACCACTACAGCAATAGTTGTAGGGACCAGTGCTCGGGGCGAAGCCCAACATTTTGCATTGAAGTGAATGGGACGGCCGACAAAAAATGAGCGTAAAAGAACAATAATTGGAGATTTTTAAATGTCTACTCCTCCGGCATAATTTCACCTAGAGACTCCATTTAAACTTTAAACAGTAGACACAAGTCTTGTGTATCGGTGTATTAATCCACGTTTCGATAGGTCATATAGTTTTTTATCAATCCCTGTTCAATGACCATGATCATTTTTGGAGAAATTCTGAGATTATAATGGGTGTGTATTGCACGGAATGTTCGTGTCACAGTGTGTGACATCATCGCCAGAGTGTAGAGGGAGAGAAAAAACTGTCAAAAAATAAATTTTAAAACTGCGCTCCAGGCCGCAAATTCCACTCTACAGAAATAATTTATACATAGAAACGTAGGAAAATTAGTCTTCTCCCTCACAATCCTCTGGTAAAGCTGTCAGAGTTATAGTTTGGGCGTAGGACGCACAGATGATCCACCAACACCACCAACAGCCTCATTGGCTCCCATATTAAAAACGCAGGAAGATTTCTGCAAAAAGGAAGATGGAACAGTTTTTGTAGATCGCTCTAACAAAGCTATTTTTTCATTTTTCTTGAAAAAAACCATATGTAGACGTTCAGGAAGAACTCAGGACGCTCAAAGTGAAGTCGGATCAATGATAGGTATTATGGTTTTGCCAAAAATGCTTTCTGTTCGAGGCCAGAAATTCCAGTCTGTCCACCTCTGGCTGCTGTCACTGTAACAGCTGCAGTTATTTCTGTTGATTGCTTTGATCTTTGATGTGATTACAGTTACAGATACACACACACACACACACACACATATACACATACATACACATGCTTCAAACACACGTGCACACACACACACACACACACACACACTCACACACACACATAGGTAACTTTATGTGATTTTAATAACACACACACACACACTCTGAGGTTAAAGGGCATAGTTATAAATCTCTGAAGAATCTCATCATAGTGTACACACACCGGCAGTAGCCCCCGTGGCCCTTTCAGAATTTCCCCAGAGAAAAATTTTCTAGTTTCTTTATGATATTGTTATTCCTGCTGTTTCATACTCATTCCTGAACATTCAGGTTCTCATGTAAGCCTGTTCCATAGAAACCTGCGTCCAGCTAGATGTTGTTAGGTGTTGTTAGATGTTGTTAGATGTTGTTAGATGTTGTTATATGTTGTTATATGTTGTTATATGTTGTTAGATGTTGTTAGATGTTGTTAGATGTTGTTAGATGTTGTGTTTTGTCATGATGTTTGTGGTTCCATTGAGTGAAATAAACACATCTCTGTCCAACTATGATATTCTCCGATGCTTTTAAAGCAAGGTTTCCTCCTCAAACCAGCTTATTTTGGTCCCATTAAGATTACGATTCCCATATTTAACCTCTGCGTGTTTGCCAGAGCAGTGAAGGCAGCATGCTGAGGATCAGTTCCTGCTCCCTGCTTTCTGTCTGCTAGGTGTGTTTGTGTTTCTTGGGAAGAAGAACAAGAAGAAGTCGTTTAGCTGACGCAACAAATTTCCCTTTCAAAAGATCACTGTCCTGACATGTTTTCTGTATTTTGCTAGAAATGACATTAGTCATTAGTTCTTTGTCTTTGCTAATCTTGCTAATCTTCTCTGTGCAGTTGTCCACACCACCAACGGGAACGCTGCCGGCGCTCCCTGTGAGTTCCCCTTCAAGCACAACGGCAGCTGGCATCACGGCTGCCTCCCAGATGACGACTTCCCGGGACTGTCCTGGTGCTCCACCTCGTCTGACTTCGACCAAGACAGAAAGAAGGGACACTGTCTGACACCTGGCATGTTGTTTTTTAATATTATTCACAAATATTCAAGTAAATGTCATGATTTTGGGCCCTTTTTGGCATTACTGTTGCATTGCACAATGTTTTCCAGGACACATTGCTGACAGGAATGACACCAAATGTCTGTTAGAAGCTGATGTGTGCAAGCTGTTTTCTCTTTTTAATCTTATTTCCCATGTATTAAATTACATCCGGCATTCACAAAACCAAATGACATGCTGAGATTTCTCACCCTCTTTGACCTTGCAGAGGAGGGTTGCCAGACTCTGTTTGCCGGCTCTGAAGGGGGATCCTGCTACGAGTTTGTTTCCAGCGCGACGGTGACCTGGCATGAAGCTCTGGACTCGTGTCGTAGTCAGGGAGCTGATCTGCTGAGTGTGTCTGAGCCCGGAGACCTTCACTCCAAAACCTGTGAGACTGGTTTACTACTTCTTCTTCACGCTCCTTTTCTCCTGTTCTCTCTCTGTTATTCACAATAAGCTGACAAAAAAATCTAAGCAGTCAAAGCTGTCGGCCTCATGTTGGATTCAGCATCAGAAAGGAAAGGAACACATTTATAACATTTAATTATAAAAAAAACTGCCATGATAATTAAGTTGACAGGGAAACAAAACTACTGGAAAATACTTTTGGTGATTTTGAAACTAAAAACCCAGAAAAGTTTATTTATATTTATGAGAACTTTTGAAGGAAGTAGTCTTATTTTCCCAGTTTGCGTAACAAATTATTAAAAGAAACAGAAAGAGACCGAAAATAAATCTACATCTAGGTTATTTACGCCCAAAAAAATCCACAGGAATTTTTATTGGTATGAATAATTCACAAATTATTATATTATTAGAACATATGATATAAGTTTTCTTATCTAGAATAGTATCACTGGTATTGAAAAATGCAACATAAAGGTCTGGTATTCTCAAATAATGTTTTGTCTCAGTTTGGTTTAAAATGGCTCCTTGTAATGACTTTAATATTGTTGAACTTTCCTCGCTAGGTGTGGTTTTTGTTATATTGTTTGTCACTTTATTATTTGGCAGACACTGTGTGCCTCTGCCAAGTAAAATGCCACATTGAGCTGTTACATTTAGCTCCTCATCCCTTCTCATCTCTGTTAGAGCTGTAAATGCACAGTTCAGATGAAGCTTTGCAGAGAAGAAGACAGCAGATAGACATTATGCTAGTGTAATATGTAATATGCTAGTGTAATATGTATTATTCTAGTGAACAGACGTGCAGGAGTTCAGTGAAGTGGCGTCCCAGGAAACGGGCAAAGTGCTGCATGCATTGAGCCGTTTGCTGCCAGTTAGAGAGTGAGTGGTTTAAAGCGGGTCACAGTTCAATAACACATCACGTTTCCAAGAAATGTCAGAGCGCCATAACGGAAGCTGGCAGCGTTTGTTACATGGCCGCTAAGAGGCTCAGAGCCGTTAACAAACATTCATGATAAACCTGGTTTGGTTCTTCCTATTTATTGACCTTTTAGTGAAAGTAAAAGAACAGAAAAACCTGCAGCTTAAATGAGACTAGTCTGTGTCAGTGGAGCAGGTCCTTGTAAACATAAAGGTCTCTGTTAGGAGTCTAAACGTTACTGGCTTTATTGGTAATAACTGTCTCAACTGTGTATGTTGACACAGAGATCTTTATTTCTACTTTTTTTGTTTCTGTTTTTTTAAACCGTGTTCATCATGCTGTCATGTCTATAATATAAAAACTGAAAGTGATATTTTTAGTTGAAGCTCTAGAGAATGTATAAACAGTGTGAACAGTGTTGAAGGCTCCTGTTATATTATATTATATATATATATATTATTATATTATATATTATATTTACAGTATTTCATCTTCCTGCTGGTTGTGTTAGCTGCAGCTGTTGCAACGCCTTCGTTAGCTTTAGCTGGTTTAGGGAAGTTAAAAACCACATCTGTATGAGACTGGAGCACAACTAGTTCACACCGTTTCTGAACAACGATGATTCATAAACCGACCTGGGAAATTGTTTGTTTTTTCCACCTGTTAAATGTTTCTCACGTCTCTCCTTCCAAGTCAGTTTATTGTGTTTGTGTTTTATTATGTTGTTTTCAATCCCAAATTAACTTGATAATCCATATAAACTTGAATAGTTTTTTAAATATATGGTTAATACCTGCCATTAATAAATGATAAATTGATGTTCATGCCAACTTTAGTGAATATTATATAGTATCATATAGATCATAGGTTTTTTTTTTTTACTGGGAACAGACCATAAAATAATAATACAAATATTTTTAGTAATGTTATCAGTTTGTTGTTGCACACATTGTAACACATTTATATACTTTATGAAGTATTTTTTTAATGATGCTAAATGATTTATAAGCCATTATCAACACCATATAAAGTAGCAACAGTCATCATAAAATAACTGCATGCTTTATAAACCACTTCATAAATCATTATTTTACTATACGTATTATTTTCAACTTTATTAAAGCTGCCAAATTACATTGAAGGTGGTTTACAAACCAATTATTAACTGTTGACTCTTTTTAAATGCTTTACAATGTATTTATTAAGCATTTAACAAAGTATCATAATCATCAGTTGCAACTTTATAATAGCTGCCAAAATAATATTTGTAAATTGTTTCATAAAGGTTTGCGAATAATTTGGTAATCATTAACAAATACTTGATATCGTATATGAAATGTTAAAAATAAAATGATTAATTATAATCCGTAAAGACTATTATTATCATGCCATTATAATAGCATTAGAATAACAATAATTTAAGCTGAATTACCTAACGATGGTTGTTATAACATCAGGTTGTGTTGCGTGTTGTGTGTGTGTGCAGTGCTGGACGGCCTGGAGACGATGCCGGAGAGGATGTGGATCGGCCTCCACCAGCTGGACACGTCAGCCGGCTGGCAGTGGGCCGACGGAGCCCCCTTCTCCACCCTGAGATGGGAAACAGGTGATGATGATGATATTTATCTTGTTTTATTTTTTACTTTCTAATCTTTCTCTGAGTACCGACAAGATGCACGTTCATTTAAAAAGTGGAAAGAAATTGTTTTGCAACAGTTTTGCTAAAAACACAGTATTTATCAACCTAATGCGTCTCTGGAAACACCTGCTGCTGGAGAACAGCTGAACCTGCATCCTGTTGTGGTGTGCTGCTGTCGCTGGCTTCTATAAACTGAGACGTGGTGTCAGTCAGAGAAACAATGAGGCCAGTGTTATCAAGAAGCTCATTGTGCTGGTTTTTGGACACAGTGTGGCATTGGGATTGTTACTGTTGCTGAATAACTCATTAATAGTAGTGAATGGGAGGCTTTATAAAGCCCTCTCGCCTCTTCTATTGTGATACATTTGTTTTTTTGTTCTTAAAGGGAAGATCTTGTTCTTTTGCTCTGCAGTATGAACGTCAAGGATCCTGCAGCCGTCTGCTGATATGAGCTGTGTGAACGCTCTAATTTACAACATGTCACTGTTTCCACTAGCAGCTCTGTGTCCAACCCTTATTGCAACATGAAACATGTTTTTTATTTCTCCTCTCTTTGTGAAGTAAATGCCACTTCTCTGCTCTGCTGATTTATTTTTCTGTATTGTGTGTTTGACAGGAATGCCGTCCACCTCCCCGCTGATCGAGTCCGACTGTGGAGTCATGAACTCCAAACAGAACTTTGAATCTGAGTCGTGCAACAAGCGTCTGCCATACATCTGTAAGAAGAGAGTCAACGGCACTCAGGATACTACAACAGGTACGTTAGCTGCAAATTCTCCTGAATCATATTTAAATAAGACTAAAGCTCTTTACATACTCCACAAGAGACATTTGTTCTTGTTCTCGAGGTGGCAAGAACAAGAAAAACATATTTCTGGTCAGGACATTTCATACTTCTTTAGAAACTCTTCACAGGGCCCTCCCACTGCAGATTCACACATTCAGATTCAAATATCTGACCAATCAAACAATAGTTCTTGGAAACCACACAAGAACATAGTTCTGCCCAGATGGTGTGTCAAGAACAGAGAAATGTGTTCTCTCTCCCAGGGCTGCAAGAACAAAAGGACATGGTTCTGTTCTAGCAGCCCTGGGAGAGAGAACATTTCTCTCTTCTTGCAGAGTATGCATTAGCTTTAAGTGTCCACCGCCATGCTTGCACCTCTGAGGCTGTCAATGCTAAATGCTAACATGCTAATGTTAGGCAGGTTAACCATGATCACCAAAGTTATTACAGTTCATCCTAATTTGGACATGATTGTGCACTCATTGCAATGATCATCCAATATTTGAAGATATTTCACTTCAAAGCCACAAATGTCCTGGAGACCTACTGCACCAGTTCACCTGATCCACATGATCTGCTGGTTATCAAGCAGCTGAAGCTCCTCAAGTAAGGAGCAGATGATTATAATCAGGTGTTAGAGTGGGAGCAGGGAGACGAGATCATCAAAGTCGTTCCAATATATCTTCAAAGATCTTAAATATTTGTGGCTATTCATCCAACATTGTGGAAATGTTTCAGTTTGGACCAGCTGATGGATGAAGTGACAGGAGGACGGTTGATTGCTTGGCCTCCGTCACTGTTACAGCTTCACACTCACCACTGCTCCTCCTGGGTCTGATGGATGCTGAGCCATCAACCTGCCATGGCTGCAGCCCTAGCAGTGCTAGCATACACTCAGCAACAGCTAGCTAGTTAGGATGAGGAGATCTGGTCGATCATTTCCACAGTTACATGTCTGATGCTTGAAATGTTAAAATCCCTGATAAATGTCCTGTAGATGGTGAGAGCGTGCTCTAGTCACTGAACTTCCAGTTTCAGTTTCTTTTCCTCAGCAACACATGTCGATCAGATGAACATATGTGGAGAAAATCAAAGATTGCTAGCAGTGATTCCTTTCAGTAGACAGATGTTCACATCAGAGCTGTGGCATGATGGCAATAGCTTCGTTGCTCTTCAGTTTTATCATAAAGTCCTTAGATTAAATTAGTCGTTTTGGGATAGAAGTGACCTGACTGCCCTCTGTCCATTCTCTCCACAGAGTCTTTTGTGTATTCAGAAACGGTGTGTTCAGAAGGTTGGGTCCCCTGGAACGGCTGGTGTTATAAGCTGGTGAAGGACAGACCCGGGAACTTCACAGACGCCCTGATGACCTGTAACAGCACCAAGGAGGGAGGAGGCTCTCTGGCCAGCCTCCACTCCATCGACAGCAAAGAGATGATCAGCACCAGCTTCCATGCAGGTCAGTCTGTTCTCCCCACAGCCTGATTTATCATCCATCATCTATCATCTATCATCTATCACCTCCATAGTGATGCTTTATCTGTGTTACTGTCCATCACCTCCATAGTGATGCTTTATCTGTGTTATTATCAGACGGCAAGCCGCTGGACGTGTGGATCGGTCTGGTGGGTGTCGGGGTGAATCCCACCGTCTTCAAGTGGATCGACGAGGAACCAGTCAGCTTCACCTACTGGGACCAGAACCAGCCAGTCCAGCCCACTCTGGACACCAGCTGTGTCTTCTACTCTGGACAGGTGCAGTATTTAGTATTTAGTGAGGCCTGTTGTTGTGGCCTGAGTGTGTTTCTGACTGTGGTCCTGCATTAAAGGCTCACGGCTGGCGGGTCGGCGACTGCACCCAGCGGCTGCCTTTCATGTGTCAGAGGAAAGGGGAAGTGAGAGAGGCAGAGACTCAGGCCGGATGTAGCTTTAAGGATGTGAGTATTGTCTAATATCCCTTATTATTTAAGAAACCTGCACTGTGGTTTCCACAGATTAGTTCCTGGCCACATTAGAATGTGATGTGTGATATACAGTTTATGTTCCACACAACTTGTATGCAAATATCCAAAAGAAACACAAAGTCATAAAGAGAAAGATCAGTAGTCATGCCAGTGTGTTTTAAGTATTCTTTTAACTTGTGTTAAGGTCAGATGACACTTCAGGTTTGAGTCATACAGATCTGTCGCTGTATTATCAGAACAATGTGTGGTTGCATGAATGCAAAAATGAAACTAGAGTTGACTTTGATGGTGAAAACCCAGATGAATACAGATCAGACTGTTCTAAATAGAAACTAGATGTGAGTGTGAACATGACAGAAGTCTCTCTGCTGTCCATCCCCAGCTTGGGATAAATAAAGTCTATCTATCTATCTATCTATCTATCTATCTATCTATCTATCTATCTATCTATCTATCTATCCATCTATCTATCTATCTATCTATCTATCTATCTATCTATCTATCTATCTATCTATCTATCTATCTATCTATCTATCTATCTATCTATCTATCTATCTATCTATCTATCTATCTATCTATCTATCTATCCATCCATCCATCCATCCATCCATCCATCCATCCATCCATCCATCCATCCATCCATCCATCCATCCATCCATCCATCCATCCATCCATCCATCCATCCATCCATCTATCTATCTATCTATCTATCTATCTATCTATCTATCTATCTATCTATCTATCTATCTATCTATCTATCTATCTATCTATCTATCTATCTATCTATCTATCTATCTATCTATCTATCTATCTATCTATCTATCTATCTATCTATCTATCTATCTATCTATCTATCTATCTATCTATCTATCTATCTATCCATCCATCCATCCATCCATCCATCCATCCATCCATCCATCCATCCATCCATCCATCCATCCATCCATCCATCCATCCATCCATCCATCCATCCATCCATCCATCCATCCATCCATCCATCCATCCATCCATCCATCCATCCATCCATCCATCCATCCATCCATCCATCCATCCATCCATCCATCCATCCATCCATCCATCCATCCATCCATCCATCCATCTATCTATCTATCTATCTATCTATCTATCTATCTATCTATCTATCTATCTATCTATCTATCTATCTATCTATCTATCTATCTATCTATCTATCTATCTATCTATCTATCATCCCTCAGGGCTGGAGGAGACACGGCAACTCCTGTTACCAAGTTAACACCAACCAAGTGTCCTTTAAAGATCGCTGTAACGTCACCATCAGGAACAGGTAGAGGCCAGCTGGTGATCTGCTGCTGGATCAGAAATACACACTGACACTCAGCAGCTGCTGCTGCATCAATACTTTCTGATATTCTCATATTTGACTGCTGCACTTCCAGGTTCGAGCAGGCATTCATCAGCCGTCTTCTTGGAGAGCAGATCGGTAAGACCACTCAGTATTTCTGGATCGGGCTGCAGGACATGAAGAACACGGGGGAGTACCAGTGGCTGAGCCAGGACGGCTCCCCAGGGCTGGTCACATACACCAACTGGGGCTGGTTCGAACCAGGTGAGCAACAACTGATGCTGCTGCTCCTCAACTAGTACTACTGCATGAAATAATAGTAGTTTAAAGTGATGCATTTCATTCTGAGCTTCTCTTTGCAGATGATGCAAACATAACCTTTTAGTTTTCCCTGTTTGTCATGCAAAACACTTACAGCAGTATACATACAGGTGCATCTCAATAAATTAGAATATTAAAGAAACGTTTATTTATGTCAGTAATTAAATTCAAAAAGTGGAAATAACACATTATATAGATCCATTACACACAGAATGAATCATTTCACTTCTTAAATTATTTAATTTCTTCTAATTATAATGATTTTGGTTTACATTTAATGAAGACCTAAAATTCAGTGTCTCAAAAAATGTTTAATATTGCAAAAGACCAATTTTAAAAAGTATGTTTGATATGTAAATGTTGGAGTCTGAAGAGTATGTCCACCTTTATGCACTAAAGACTTGGTGGGAGCTGTTTGACTTGAACTACTGGAAATGGACTTTTCCATATTATTCTGATTTATTGAGATGCTCCTGTATATATAAATGCTGATGCTCTAAAAGTTTATTATGTCTGTATACCAAATTTAATTAGCTAAATAGAAGAAACTGTACATTTTAACCTGAAAGATATATGTCAAAAATATTTGAACTAGCAGTTTCTCTCATCATCTATCTTCTTCTTCTTCTGTGTTCCATGTGTACTTTAGATCGTGATGGCGGCTGTGCTGTGATTTCCACTGCGAAGCCTCTGGGCAAGTGGGAGACCAAGAACTGCACCATCTTTAAGGCCGGGACCATCTGTAGGAAAGACCTCGGTCCCCCTCCGGCCCCAGAACCAGAGCTGGACCCCACCTCAAAGTGTCCTGATGGATGGGTCTCCAGAAACGCCAGCCCCAAATACTGCTATAAGGTGTGTGTGTGTCTGTCTGTGTCTGTGTGTATGTGTGTGTCTTTATGTGACAAAACGCCTTTCAGAGGCGGTTGTAACCTGTAGTTTCACCTGGTCAGGTGTTCCACGAGGAGCGGCTGAGCAGGAAGCGCTCCTGGAAGGAGGCGGAGCAGTTCTGCTCTGCTCTGGGCGCCGAGCTGCCCAGCTTCAGCAGCAGCGCGGAGATGAGGGCGCTGCACAGCATCATGAGGGAAACCATCAGGTATCCTCTCAACTACTGTTAGCATCAAGCTAGCTAACACTGATGCATGAGCAAATATGAATTAATTGATGTTTTAAGTTTTATTCAACCTTTATACACACTTCATGCTTCAGATTATGGAGGGACTGTAATTACCTGTGACCTCACTACTTCTTCTTCTTCTTCTTCTTCTTTTTAACCTCTTCATAGGCTAATAACTCAGAGATCCACTTCCTCTAACACTTCACTTGATCATTAAAATAAACCCACATTTCAAACGGTAATGCTAAAAAGCACAAACCAAGCCAGGAACAGGTGTAGTCATGGACTCAGACCTGGACTTCAACAGCCACATTAAACAGTTAGGAAGTCAGAACACTGTCACCTCAAGAACATATCACAGATTAAATGACTGATGTCTCAGGATGGGTTTTATCACGGGTTTATCTTCAGCAGACTACTGCAGTATAAATAAAATGACCACATCCTGTTTCAGAGCAGATTAATGAGTGTGAATGACGGTGCTCTGGTGTTTGTTGCAGTAATAATCGGTACTTCTGGGTCGGCCTGAACAGGAGAAACCCCGCGGATCGCTCCTGGCAGTGGAGCAACGGGCAGCCTGTGAGTACCACTCTAACACCTCCCTGATATATATAATATACATGACATATTCTTTACAGAAATATTCTCTGTAAGTATATTGAACACTAGAAGAGGCCTTGGAGAGTGCAGACCTGTTCCAGCTCTATCTTGTAATATATTTAGAGTACAGTGATTCAGATCTGCTTCAGGACTGAACGGTTCTTTCTTGGCCCGTGCTCCATGTTTCCACCAAGGTTTCTGAAAAAGAGGCAGTAGTCTTTCTCTTATCTTCATGAACCTTAAACAGCCTCCCTTATTCATGTCAAACACAAAACATCTGGCTGTGTTGCATTGCACAGTATTGCTTGTGTTTCTTGGTATGAATTATGTTTATTTATATCTCAAACAGGTATCTCTGGATGTTTTACAGCAAGACTTCCATGAGGATGATGCGTACAATCGGGACTGCGCTGCATTCAAGGTACACTTGGTAGATTTATTCTACCTGATGGAAACTTAAAACTTGTTTTTATTCCGTATTTATGTACCCAGTTATGTATTTTTCAAAGGTCCCATACTGAAGTGAGATCTCCGTGTCTTTTTTTAATTATAAAGCAGGTCTAGGTGCTATTTAAGTACTGTGAAAGTTAAAAGTTATTAAAAAAGCCTAATCCACGGAGAAATGCGGATTTATACTGCACAGCTTGATCTGTGAATTAAGTTCTTTTCCCTCAGTCACAAGAAGAGCCAACACTGTAATCTGTCCCAATTAACTCAGTGATTTCACGTCCGACATGGTGTCCTGAAAAACCAACAAATACGGCCGTTCAGAACGTGTTTTCACATCATGAGGACCTGATGACCACGCGTCAGCATAAAGACTGTTTATTCTGGTTCACTCAGAAGGACTCAGCTGGTTTCTCTTGCTGCTGCCCTCCATTTAACAACTGTTTTATCTTAACCTTTGCTCTCATTGAGCTTATCTCAGTTAGTGATTGTGTTGTCAGAAAGAGAGACGTTCTCTTCTGAAACTATCACTCAGCTCATATAAACACATATAAAACAGCTCTTCTTCTATGTTTCCTCTCATGATAAAAGCTGCACAACAATCTGTGTCCCTGTTAGAGTTCCAGGAGCACGTTGAAGCACCTGTTTGTGTTTCTGCTGCACGACTTGCCTCCCGCGCCGTTCTACGCCACGCCGTTCCACTGTGACGCCCGGCTGGAGTGGGTCTGCCAGATCCCCCGTGGTAAGAACACACATATATCAGATCTGATAGGTTCATCAGGGCTGCTCCATTAAAGGAACAGTAATACTAGCAGCAGTAGTAGACTTATCTGTACAGTTTTATTCAGCACAATAAAAAGTAAGGACACATATTAGTGACATATAATTTATAAAAACTCAAATCGTGATATTTGTGTGTTTTTGATTCTGCTTCTAACTCATTAATTATTTATGCTTCAACAGGAAAGATACCAAAGGCCCCAGAGTGGTACAATCCTGGTAATTATTCAATCTTTGTTGAAGTCTACTTACCTTTCATGTCTGTAAATTATATTTCTGTCTATGGTTGGGGGTCATATGTCTGATGTCTAAATTATATCTTAATTATTCAGCATGTTGTGTTTTTCAGATGGACACCATGAGACGTCTGTCTTCTTGGACGGAGCAGAGTTCTGGTTTGTTCAGGAGCCTAAACTAACGTTTGAGGAGGCAAAGCTCTACTGCAGCACCAACGAGAGCCGACTGGCTGCTCCACTCAGCTCCACCGCCGCCGACAAGATCTACCGCTACCTCAAAGACGTGAGTTAGAGACTGTCAGTAGACTGTATGATAGTTAGAGGAGACTGTCAGTAGACTGTATGATAGTTAGAGGAGACTGTCAGTAGACTGTATGATAGTTAGAGGAGACTGTCAGTAGACTGTATGATAGTTAGAGGAGACTGTCAGTAGACTGTATGATAGTTAGAGGAGACTGTCAGTAGACTGTATGATAGTTAGAGGAGGCTGTCAGTAGACTGTATGATAGTTAGAGGAGACTGTCAGTAGACTGTATGATAGTTAGAGGAGACTGTCAGTAGACTGTATGATAGTTAGAGGAGGCTGTCAGTAGACTGTATGATAGTTAGAGGAGACTGTCAGTAGACTGTATGATAGTTAGAGGAGACTGTCAGTAGACTGTATGATAGTTAGAGGAGACTGTCAGTAGACTGTATGATAGTTAGAGGAGACTGTCAGTAGACTGTATGATAGTTAGAGGAGACTGTCAGTAGACTGTATGATAGTTAGAGGAGGCTGTCAGTAGACTGTATGATAGTTAGAGGAGACTGTCAGTAGACTGTATGATAGTTAGAGGAGACTGTCAGTAGACTGTATGATAGTTAGAGGAGGCTGTCAGTAGACTGTATGATAGTTAGAGGAGACTGTCAGTAGACTGTATGATAGTTAGAGGAGACTGTCAGTAGACTGTATGATAGTTAGAGGAGGCTGTCAGTAGACTGTATGATAGTTAGAGGAGGCTGTCAGTATACTGTATGATAGTTAGAGGAGACTGTCAGTAGACTGTATGATAGTTAGAGGAGACTGTCAGTAGACTGTATGATAGTTAGAGGAGGCTGTCAGTAGACTGTATGATAGTTAGAGGAGGCTGTCAGTAGACTGTATGATAGTTAGAGGAGACTGTCAGTAGACTGTATGATAGTTAGAGGAGACTGTCAGTAGACTGTATGATAGTTAGAGGAGGCTGTCAGTAGACTGTATGATAGTTAGAGGAGACTGTCAGTAGACTGTATGATGGTTAGAGGAGACTGTCAGTATACTGTATGATAGTTAGAGGAGACTGTCAGTAGACTGTATGATAGTTAGAGGAGACTGTCAGTAGACTGTATGATAGTTAGAGGAGACTGTCAGTAGACTGTATGATAGTTAGAGGAGACTGTCAGTAGACTGTATGATAGTTAGAGGAGACTGTCAGTATATATATATATATATATATTAAATATATATATATATATATATATATATATATATATGATGGGCTCATAGTGGCATCAAACCAACTGGAACAACTACTGAGTTTATCTCAATCGCTGCTGACAGTTTTTCATGAGAATCCAGCTGGAAGCAGTCAAAAATAAAGTAGAACAAAGTTCTGCCTCCAAGCTAACCACAGAAAGGAAAAAATAAAAGCATTAGTTATTAAAGCTTAGTGACATTTACTCCACTGCTGTTTTCATTCTGGCTCTCGTGGATCGTCAAACTTTATGAGGCCAATCACTGGAATATGTTTCTGGCACTACAGCCAGTGATTTACATAAAAAGGATTTTATAAATGTCACATGTAATCAAATATATTTAAGTGGTTAAATGTTTTTCACATGAAGTGTTTTATTGTGCTTTGTTTCTGCTGGACAGATGGTCCCATGTTTACTGCCTGACACATTCACCCTCTCTGTCAATTCTGTTTAAGACAAATGGTAATTAAGTTGATTATATAATTATTTTATCATGTGATACTCTGTTTGTATATTTTGAACAGATGTCCGGTTCGCCCCAGCAACACTGGTGGGTTGATTTCAGAGAGCCGGGACGGATCTTCCCCATGACGTAAGCCACAACATGCAGTTTGACTCTCCATGTTGTAGAAACAGAGAGATGCTGACTGACTTCCTGTTTGTTCCAGATACACCCAGATGTACTTCTATCATTCAGTCTTCCTGGGAAAATGCACCTCCATCAGTGCTCAGAACATATTCCCTGGTGAGTCAGTGTTTCTGTATAGCAGCGACGGCTTAGGATGCTTTTATTCTCTTATAGTGTGTGGATAGAAAACACCCAGCAGTCCTTTAAATAATATCAAAATAAAGGCCCTGAAAATGTTGGTGGAAAAGAAAACATTTTGATGAATATTTAACCTTCTACAAAAATCTTAACATCTAAAATAAAGTTTTACTGTGTTTGGCCACAGTTTCTAACCTGAAGGTAACAAGATAAAACAAGATAAAAACTACAACAAGATAAAACCGCACATATTTAAATGTTTGGAAAAAAAAAACCCAGAGTAGCTGAAAATTGTGAGATAACAATGGATTAATCTGTCTTTAATCCTTTCACAGAATATCTAATGCCAACCACTTGATGGATGATAATATTCTGTATTCTGTATTAAATGTTTCCGTGCAGAGCATGAGCGGAGCTGCCGGCAGCGGCTGCCCTTCGTCTGTGAGAAACACAACAGCACGTCGGTGGAGAGAAACCCTGCGGAGGCCCAGCCTGGAGGCCTGTCCTGTGGGAACTCTTCTCTGGCCTTCAGGAACAAGGTCTGATCCTGCAGCACGACTCACCTTTCAGCATTTAGACACCGACCAAGAAACAGATCAACGTCTTCATGAAGCTGAACACTCTGACTGAGACCAAGCTGTCTTTTCTTTCAGTGCTACACATTAATGACGAGCTTGAAGCCTGTTTCATTCAACTATGCCAACGATGAATGCCAGTCTGTGAGGGGAACCCTGGTCACTATAGCGGATCAGGTGGAGCAAGGTGAGGATGTTCTGTAACGACCAAGACGAGCATAGTTAAAGGAATATTAACTATTAATATATAATAAACAATAACTATTACTGAGTACCTCATACAACCTCACTGTCCCTCCAACGTGCCTATCATGACTCTGATCATGTGAAAAACATTGTTTTATATGTTTGATAAAGTTTGAATGTAAAGCCAGAATCATACGAGTTTCATTTTCTGAAATAACTGACAAAAAATATTTAACTTTTTCACAATATTCTAATTTTTTGAGATGTACCTGTAGGTATCAAATAATAACCCTTCAGTCCTCTATTTGAACACAAAACCTTGTCGTTCTGTGTGTTTTAGACTTCATCACCACTCTTTTGCCGAGAATGAGAAACATGGAAAAGATCTGGATCGGTCTAAAAATGTCTAAACGGGACGACCCAGAGTGGGCCGACAAGTCCCCAGTGAACTACATCAACTTCAACCCGCTGCTGCTGGGCATGCACCGCGCTATCAAAGTCAACGTGAGTTCACTAATCTATTCTATGGAGACTCCAGCAGTCTCACATCCGTCTGTTCACAGATCTGTGGGAGTTAAACTGCACATGTGAAAAAGTTGTAAAGTCTTTTGTGGCCCCAGAGGGAGCTGTTGACATTTTATAAATATCCTCAAGTTTGTCTTTTTGGGCTGAAGACTACAAGTTTCACAATGAATAAAGTCTGATGATGTGGAGTTACCAAACCTAGCTGGCTCTTTACTGTGAGCATTGGACACTGGTAGCTCTTAAAGAAGACTGAAACACATTTAGATTCACAGTGTAACTTCTGTTTGTCCCTTGTGTTCTTCCTCAACAGTCGTGGGATCTAGACAGCATGGATCTGTGTGCGTTTATGATCAATGACCCTGACTCTAACTCTGGCATTATGGGAACCTGGGACTATTCTTCCTGCACACAGTTAAAGAATCTGGCCATTTGCCAGCATTATGCAGGTAAAACACCACATCCAACACTCTACTGCTTTATTATCCACATTTTATTTTTAGTAAATATGGATTATTGATTTTGTTTTATTTGTCAATCCTGTAAAATATATTTGAAAGGGCAGTAATTAACAAATGGAGAAATACTGAACTTATTTAAATAACTCAATAAATTACACAGTTAATGCTAAATAAAGGTTCTGGGCTGTAGCCAGCGAAGGTTTTAATCTTGTCAGGAAGAGATCATAATGCTTGGAAATGAGGCAACATTTAGCAACAGAAAACACTGAAGACGATGGTTTTAAAATGGGGCCCTTGACCTTTGACCTCAGGACATCTGAATGGGTTCTATGGGAACCCTTTACAGACATATCCATTATTATAAGCTTTACATGTGATCCATTACAATAAATGATGCAATCAGTTCATTGTTTGAGTCCATTGACTCTCCTGAGGTATTGTAGCCAAACCTGATTAAAACCTGAGTCTCTGTCCCTGCAGACGTGGTGGAGGGGCCCAACATCCCCACCAAGCCCTTCAGCGTCAACAACCACACCATCCTGCTGCTGGCCAGGAACCTGACCTGGTTCGAGGCCTTGGAGCAGTGCAGGAGTAACAACATGGACCTGGCCAGCGTGGCCGACACCTTCCTGCAGTCCAGCCTCTCGGTGGCGGTGAGCCGGGCGGGCGCGCCCATGTGGATCGGCCTCTTCAGCGAAGACGTGAGCCTGCAGAAGAAGGGCTGCCTTTATTTAATCCACTGCTTCTACGAGATCCTCCCTGAACTGTTTGTTTGTTTCTTTATCCAGGAGGGGATCCACTACCGCTGGACCGACCACAGCCACACCGTCTTCAGCCGCTGGTCCTCCGACGCCACCAGCGGCTCCTGCGTCTACCTGGACACCGACGGCTTCTGGAAGGCCACGGAGTGCGAGGAGGCGCTGGGAGGAGCCATCTGCCACAAACCACACGGTGAGATGAACAGCACCTCCTCATACAGCTGACTGCTGCTATCAGAGCCTTCAGGGAGGAACTCCAAGTGTCTGAGTCTGTTGGGAAGGAAATTTAGCTTCCCTGTTTGTCCTCACAAGATCTGGATGTTATTCCAATGGATTGATTTATTGGTTAACAGAGTGTGAATATTCTGCGATGTTTTTTGTTAAAAAAGCTTGACAGAAGTGAGAAATTAAAATTTCTATTTTTTAAAGATTTAAATGCTTTAGAAACCTGGGACTATTGAACTTTTCTGTTTCTACCTTTTTTTTAATACTCAATCTGTTCATTTGTGTTCATTTAGTGTGCTTTTGACTAAAGCACACTAAATAATAATCAAGATTCCCAAACCTTCTTGAACATCAAATTCAAAGGCTTTTCAGTGTATTTGCAGTCACACATTCCCTTTTAATGGAAGGACCCAGCACAGCTCTGTGTTAGACACTGGTCAAGTTTAATTAGTGAGACAACACTGAGAATGTTTTAATGAGAGCCAGCAGGCTTTAGAGGCTCAGCTAACAGTTAGAGGGAGAAAGAACGATGAATGTGTCAACACTTGTTGGTTGTGTCGTGTTACGTGGCCTCCGCTGCTCCTCCAGGCAGCTGTGGGACACTGAACATAGTGTTTAGTAAAAAAACAGTATCGAAAGAACTTTCTATTCTTGCACAAATGATATAAATTTCTTTCTTTTTACTCTTAAGGTTTGAAATCGACAGGTTTTATCACTTCCTTTTCTGTTGCAAAACTGATGAAAATGTGAATTCATGTGTTACAGAAGAAATCATCACCACACCAGAAGACGTTGCCGTGAAGTGTCCTCATAAGATTAATGGTCCCAACTGGATCCCGTTCAAGAACAACTGCTACTCCTTCCAGCTGGTTCCCAGCAGGTGGGACCAGTTCGACCAGGGACTGATTCAGGATACCTGCAAAAAACTTCGTAAGCATTTCACAGCATTGGGACATGTTGTTCTGTGGACAGACTGATGCTGTTGTTAATGGTGATGAGTTATATTCCAGATGCTGACGCAGACATCCTCACCATCCGAAATGAAGAAGAGAACGAGTTCATCAAGCAGCAACTCGTACCGTTTCAAAACTTGGTGGAGTTTGTGTGGCTGGGGCTGTTCAAAGATGAGAACGGTGGGTTTTTACCATCATGGATGGGTTATTGTTTCTCTTCCTCATGTTACTTATGTAGTGTTTTTAGACTTTTAACAGGTTTACAGTATATTGTTAAGGTCCTTTGTGTGTTCAGTTCAGACCTTTATTGTCTCTTGAAGAAGAATTTGATTTTACAGTAAAAACACGAACACAACATGCAAGAGAACATTAACAAAGTGCTGCTGAGCAATCAAAGTTCTGTGCAAATTAATCATATTAGTTGTACTTTTGTGTTGCTTTTTGCCCTGGGGGACCTGTATCTCCATCCAGAAGTGGAAAAATGAAGTGTATATATTTTTAGATCAATCATGCCTTTGGCAGAACGTGTCTGTCACAGATATGCTAAAGAGATTATTTTACTCACTACGTTTACAAACCATTTTGCTTTTGCACTGTAAGTTTCCAATAGAAAGAAATCAAACAGATGGTTGAACAGATACTAAATTATTTGTGTGTGTATTTATGTTCTTATACCAGGATTAATAGTATTTGTGTCCTGCTGTAGATAACCAGATGAAGTGGTATGATGGAACAAAGGTCCAGTATTCTAAATGGGCGCGAGGCCGGCCTGATGTTAGCGGAGCGTTCCTGGCCGGTCTCAGCGTGGACAGCAGCTGGATCCTCATCTCCAACCCGAGCCTGTTCGCTGAGTTCAAACAAAGGAGCATCGTGACCTGCAAACTGGACCACGGTTGGTGAATCACACTTATATATATATATAATATTTCTCTGTTGTTGTGAAAATATTTGATGCTCAAAATGATCTGACATGTTTTCTCTCCCAAGAACTCAAACAAGAGTACAACAAGTCGTCCTTTGATTTTGAACGTTACGGCAACTTAACGTACGAGGTCATGGCGGGGAAGCTGAGCTGGCAGCAGGCCGTGGAGGCGTGTGGGCGGCGTGGAGGTCACCTGGCCAGCGTCCACGACGCCGCGCACGCTGCTCACCTGAAGCTCATCGCCAAGACGGACGGCTTCTCGCTCTGGATCGGCCTCTCAGACCAGGACGTAAGAACCAAAATGTTTTACAGGAACGTCCCAGATATATCTCATGTTGGTATAATCATAATTCTTTGCTCATGATTCCACTTGCCCAGCTGGCTAACCTCTCTGTCTGTGTGCAGGTTAGTGGTTCAGCCTTTGAGTGGTCTGATGGAACCAGTTTTGACTACAGACCCACCATCTCTGAGTCACCGGGGGCCTCCAGCTCAGGCAAACAGCAGGCCAGCTGTGTCTTTGTGACCCCTGATGGAGCCTGGGTGAAAACCAACTGCAAAACCGTGTTGGAAGGAGCCGTCTGCTACACCACCTCCATCACCACCCTAACCCAGAGTAAGACCAGAGTTTATAGAGATAAAATGGTTCTGAAGAGAAAACTAGCACCACTGCATTATTACCAAGATATACAGAGGCTCATGCTTATATAATAATGTTCCAATGTCAGATATTTTTACATTTAATGTGACCAAGATTCAAATAATGAAGTGAACGGTCCTGCTGAATGTAGCTACATGCTAATGAAAGGACACCTTCTCTAACACATGCTGTAACATGTTTGACTCTGAAGTCTGTTGGAGATTTCTTCATGGCAGAAATTGCAGCCACTATTCTACCACAGTTTCTACACAGCTACATGTAGCTACATGCTAACGCCAGGAGAACCCTGTAATCTTGGTTGCTGATTTGCCAATTTCTCACCTTCTGTAACACACGCTGTAACATGTTTGACTCTGTAGTCTCTGTTGGTGATTTCTTCATGGCAGAAATCGCAGCTGCAATATTACAGCTACATGCTAACGTTCGGTAAACCTGTAATCTTCGGTTGACGATGTTCATTTTTTCCACCATTGTGTGGACTGTGTAGTTTTTTGCTTTACCAACTTTTCTTGGTGATTGGTCAAATTACTGATACTGTGATAGTGAAATGAGTCATTTCACAAGGATTATGACGCTCAAAAATTAGGCGATACCTATTTTGCTACATGACACGCCCCCTGAGACAGCTTCAGGTGTAACATACTTAGTTTAGTCCAAACCACCATCTTTACCTGAATCTAACCGAGTAGTTTTGTTGCCTAAACCTAAACAAACTTGATATCCACAGGGCAGGACACACCTACTGTCATATAGTAGTATAGATATAGAATATAGAATAGACCTTCTTGCTCTTCCTGGGGGCTGAAATGTGATCTGAAAGACCCAAAATGTGACTTTTCTCTGAGGGGCCTTAAAGAGACGGGCACCACATCAGGGCCAGTCTCTGGATAGAGGAGCAGGAGCCATCGGCAGCTGGAGAATAAATGTGTTTTTTGAACATTAAAGAATGGGAACATGTTTTAGTAGAAAATACTAGTATGAACCTGAAAATGAGAACAACTGGCATTGACTCCATCTCTCTGTTGCCGTGGTGACCAGGAGCCAGGCTGCAGGTGGCCCCGGAGGCCAATCACTGTCCTCAGAGCGGCGGAGCGTCCCTGTGGGTGCAGCATCAGGACCACTGCTACGCCTTCAGCATGAGCTTCTACAACCACAGCGTGTACAGCATGGAGGAGGCCAGGAGCATCTGCCAGAGCATGGGTGAGCTGTTATTGGGTTATGAAGGGTTATAATCAGTGGTCATCCCAAGCAACTTCAGTCCTCCAATAGTTGTTTCGTCCTCTACAGATGCTGAACTGCTGAGCTTAAAAACCAAAGAGGAGAACGACTTTGTGTCCAAGTTCATGTCTGCTGACCCGCTCATCACCAGCCGCGTCTGGCTCGGCATGGAGCTGGATGCTCAAGGTGAAGGAGGCAGTCATTATTATTATTATAATCATTATATCATTTGGGTAATATTACAGTTTCAAGCTGCTTTTTACTATCTGAATTCTGATTATATCCATGCATTTAATTCAAGAGTTTGACTTAAAAAATCTGCCTTTACTGTTTCTCAAATAACACTTGACAAAATAGGTTTGTTAAATCATTAACAAAGATATAAATAATAACATACCTGTCAATGCATTCAGAGTGATTGCTGGTTCCAATCCAGTCCTGAAAACAAACTAAGAAGAAATATATCTAGTGATTACACTGGAGGACCACTGCCCAGAGCGGCCAAAAACAAACCTTTAATCTGCATGATTAACTTCATTTGAGTCCCATTTTAACCCTTAACATCATCATTATTGAGACGTTTAGCTGTAGTAGACTGATGAGAGGCTCCCTGGCTCCCCTCTCATTATCTCCTGGTTCTTATTCTCAGGGAAGCCTCTCTCCTGGCAGGACGGCTCGGCTGTGGCGTACTCTAACTGGAAGTCCGAGGCCGCGGTCACTGGGAAGAAGCTGGAGCCCAGTTGTGCCGTCATGATGTCAGAGGAAGGAACCTGGAAACGAGTCAGCTGCAAGACGGCCAACAGTCGAGTCGTCTGCAAAACTGGAGCGAGTGAGTATCACAACACATTAAAGGATCATAGTTCAGACATGTGTATTTGTTTTGTTACTGAGAAAGAAAGTTAAGATAGATATCATTCTCATATCTGTGGTAAAGGTGTATCTGGAGCTTAGCTTAGCTTAGCTTAGCTTAGCTTAGTTTAGCTTAGCGTAGGCAAACAGTGAGTCCAAGAAATAGTCTGACATGAATATTCATAGAACAGGAAACTGTCATTTTTACACTTTGGACAAATTAAACATACATGATGTCACATGTCCATATATTTAGTACTTTTTTAGTTTTAAATGTGTTTATTATGTTTTAGAGCATAATAACAATAACATTGTTAGTACGAAGTAGCGCCTGACACATATATCAGTTAACAATATAATAATATATTTAAATAAATTAATATATTATAAAATAATATAATAATATCAGTATATTGGATCAGTATCGGTGTATATGCTGTCTAATATGTGCCGTTATGAAACTTTTTTTACACAATATATAAAGCAGAAAATGTATCTTGACTTGATTTAAAAATGGTGTCAGCTATTAATGTTTTTTTATTTTTTCCCCCAAATAGTCGGCAATTAACTTAAAGTGAACATTAAAAATGTTTATTGAGCTGTTTATTTTATTACTATTTATTCTTTATTTTCTCAGTTATCATTTATAGAATTAGCTGACAATATAATGCATTGTTTTTATAATAATGTTAAATAATATCCAATAAAGTTTTATGTTTGAGAAAGTAGTTCTCAGTGCACAATCCACATAAAACGGTCTATTTAAATTCTAGCTAAAAAAAATACTATATCAGCCACTATTAAAATATATCAGCCACTATTAAAATATATTAAAATATATCAGCCACTATTAAAATATATTAAAATATATCAGCCACTATTAAAATATATTAAAATATATCAGCCACTATTAAAATATATTAAAATATATCAGCCACTATTAAAATATATCTGCCACTATTAAAATATATCGGCCACTATTAAAATATATTAGCCACTATTAAAATATATCGGCCACTATTAAAATATATCAGCCACTATTAAAATATATCAGCCACTATTAAAATATATCGGCCACTATTCAAATATATCAGCCACTATTAAAATATATCAGCCACTATTAAAATATATCGGCCACTATTAAAATATATCGGCCACTATTAAAATATATCAGCCACTATTAAAATATATCGGCCACTATTAAAATATATCAGCCACTATTAATATATATCAGCCACTATTAAAATATATCAGCCACCCAGTGGCAGTTCTAGAGTAATGTCACTGTGGGGGCCAAGCAGGGGCCAGTGTTTAATCAGAGGGGCACATTAAAAATCATCAAAAATTATATTTAAGCATTCAAAACCTTTATTTTAGCTAAAAGTCTCATATTTGGAAGACTTAGATTGATTGAAGCACTGAGACTTACCAACATTAACAGTTATTTTTGTACGACAATGACATTTCTCATTTTTGTGCACAATTACTTTTTTTCATTTTGAAAGTGCACTACAGTGAGAATGATCTTTATATTTAGCTTTTATTGCACAATTAAACTATTATACAATGTAACATTCTGGGTTCCTTTTGTGTACAATGAGATATTGTTTGAACAAAAAATAGGTCAGAATTGTTCCGTCGTTCATCGTTATAAATTGATCATTTTATTATTAATTTGACACAGGGGCCACAGCAGGGGCCAAGGGCTGCTTCACAGGGCCAGTGGCCCCTGGAGGCCCCTGTGGCCCCTGGAGGCCCCAGGGGCCCCTGGAGACCCCTGTGGCCCCTGGAGGCCCTTGTGTCCCCTGTGGCCCCTGGAGGCCCCTGGTGGCCCCTGGAGGCCCCTTGTGTCCCCTGGAGGCCCCTGTGGCCCCTGGAGGCCCCTGGGTAGAACCGCCACTGCAGCCAGCTATACCATCAGTCTCAGCCACTATTAAAATATATCGGCCAGCTGTAACATCAGTATCGGCCTCAGTCTCTGATATCTGATGATGTTCCAGTAGGAAACTGACTGACTTCTGTCTTGCGTCCCCAGAGTCCGGAGGGTCCCCCGTGGCGTTGGGGCTCTTCATCGTGGTGGTCATCGCTCTTCTTCTCGCCGTGGCCTTCATCATCTACAAGAAGAAGAGATCCTACTTCTCTTCCACCGTGCGCTACAAGAGGACCTTCGATGAGTCCGACGCCACCAGTATAATAGCAGACGCTGACTGATCGGCTTCATTGATCGGCTTCATTGATCGGCCTCATTGATCGGCCTCATTGATCGGCTTCATTGATCGGCCTCAGGGAGTATTGATGATGTGCCTTGTGTGCATTTTAGTACTTTTCAGCAAGAGCAGATGCAGCTTTCACCTTTTTTAAATTATTTATTTATCCTGCTCAAGCCTGCAAAACCTTCCAGAATGATGTGTGAAACTGTAAATATCATTGGAGAATTGTGGATATCTGCCAAGTCAGTTAGTTAATCTGGGATATTTTAGATTGTTTATGAGGAGCCCTGTGTTCTACCTAATGTAAATACTGGGGCTGATCTCCTCTGGTACGTGTTCACGCTCTGCTTTCTGTTTCTTTCTTTTTTAGATTTTGAGTTTCAGAACTATATTCAGCCTTATGATGGGTTAAACTGCACTGATGTATGAGTGACTCCAAACTATCAAAAACACAACGTCCATTTATTGTCTTATAATGTGTAAATACTATTACTCAAACTATTCCACTTTTATTTCAAACTTCAGAACATTTGATTTCCACGTGGCTCCAATTAATCAATACATTAATAGACTTTTAAAAAGGCCAGCTCACCTGAAAATACAAAAAGTATTACATAAATACATCTAGATAGTTTCTCCTTCAGATACTCAAATACTGCCAACAATGAATAGTTGTATTGCTACATTTCTACCAAAGTAAAACTTTACAACATTTCAGCCATCTGGGTTGAGATCGCATTGGTCAGAATAAATTTGTATTTTAAGTTGGACTGTGCCTTTAAATAATCTTAAATTGATTAAAATGTCACTGACTGTGCCTTTTAACATACTTTAGAAGAAATGGGGGTATTTTAGCCACTTGGTTGGGTTATTTTCAGTGTATTTACTGGTTCTGTTGACTTATTAATACTAACAATATGCTGTGGTTGTCAAGTCATTAGTGACGAATGACAAATCTCAAACTTACGTCCTGCTGATGCGTTTTAAGTGTAGGACGCTGTCTTAGCTTCCAACAGATTCAGACATGTGTGTTTCTGTAGATCTGACTCTTCTATGCACTTAACTACTGAGCAAGAACGCACTTTAATACGTCGTTAATACGTCCAGTTCCTGTTGAAGCACAACGAGGTGTGGAGAGCTGGTAGAGACGTTCCTTTGCACTGGCGTTTGCTGTGAATGCTTGTAAATATGTTTTATAATGAGAATGAACCAAAGATGCTCTGAGTCATTGAATGTCTAAAGCGTTCCTTCACCTCGGGGACGGCTTGTTACCGTTCATATCAACTTCTACACCAAATGTTAGTGGGTGGTTTGTTTAGTTTTTAACTTTCCCTTAAACACTTCAAAGGTCTTTCAGCTGGAATCAGGTACTGCATCCTTCCAATAAAAGTTTCTGTCTTCAGACTTTCTTCTCTTTGCTGCTGTTGTTCCTCTGTTTTTAACCCTCGGGGCACTTTTCACTCATTTGTTCATAGTTTTAGTTGTGTTCATGCAGCATGAATTGTGGCAAGATTGTGTTTTTATTTGATCTTATTTCCAGCTCAGCGTTAATACACACACATATATATATATATACAGTATACACTGTGTATACACAAACAATAGTTACACTCTGAAGGTTGAGAATGTAAAATGCGACATTGAAACCCATTAAAAATGCAATTTTTGATCTCACTTCTGTTAAAGCATAATTCATGCATTTTATTAAATCTTGGTGTCACTCTGGGCTTTGTCCTTCATTTATAATATTTTTTTATAGCTTTCTTTTTAGGAGCGCATTTTATGCACTAAGCAGTAAGCACTAAGTCTGAGTATTTGACACTGCAAAAAAATAATGCAACAAAATCAGTGTATTATATTTAATATAAACATAATTTTAACTGTTTTAAAGTCTCTTGTCCTCCCTAAACTGCTAGTAAAGATTTGGCTGTAGAGCTGGTTTATTATTTAGAAAAGCGCTATATAAATCTATTATTAAATGCTGATGAGATCACAATGGTATTAGTGTAAATAATCCAGCATCTTCATTTTCACTTATCATTTTACGTAGATAGAAAACTCTCACCTCCCTTCTCTCCATTCAGTGCTATTTATTTGCCAAAAAGACAAAATGCACAATGAACAAAAATAAAGATGAATCTGACTGATATTTTATTTTTTTTTTATTTCTGTCGCTATCATATTATTGCTAATTCTTTTGGCCTTGAAATTCATGTAGCGAAAATCTGATAAAGTGACAACCCCAATTTATAGATAACCAAATATAAATCAATAGTTTGGTCCACTGACAGAAACTTTTTGAATCACTTCATGAAGTTCTACATTTTACAAATATCTAATAAGACAGAAAGACTTGACAGAACAGGCAGTTTGCATTCAATCTTTATTTCCAAAACTGAAAGAATGAAACTAGATTTGTACATACATAAAGCATTTCAAACACAGAGATGAAGTAAATGTGTTGATGGTTCTTGTCAGAGTGAAACGGACGACAACAGAAATAATAATCACCACTTGTTGTTTTCTTCCATCTATCATTTATCACACGAACAAATCCACTCCGCTCTCCTTCTACATCTCATCTCCTGCCTTTCACTTCAACATTAAAGCACTTGTGGTATAACAGTTAAAAAGACTTGCATTTTTATTTAATCATAAGTCAATAAAGTGCACTCTCATACAAACAGAAACACAGTGGTGTCAACCAAACATCTTTATAGACTAGTTCATTTCAAATTTGCATATCGACAAAAGCCAACTGCAACAAAGGCGAGACGTGTTCTGCTCACTCGGCGTTTCTTCTGCCGCTGGATTTCAGATGAACACGATGTCGAAGCATGTGTGAACTGGGTGAGCTCCCATAGGACCGTATGGTAGCTGGGTGAGCTCCCATAGGACCCTATGGTGCTGGGTGACCCCCCCCCCCTCTCTCTTAACTCTACCATAGGACCCTATGGTGCTGGGTGACCCCCCCCCCCCCCCCCTCTCTTAACTCTACCATAGGACCGTATGGTGCTGGGTGACCCCCCCCCCCTCTCTTTTTTTATTTTAACTCTCCATCCACCGCTGCTGAATAATTAG